>NC_037673.1:53470175-53705815 GCF_003255815.1 Theropithecus gelada | reverse complement strand
GTTCTCATTGGTTTCAAAGAACATCTTTATTTCTGCCTTCATTTCGTGATGTACCCAGTAGTCATTCAGGAGCAGGTTGTTCAGTTTCCATGTAGTTGAGCGGTTTTGATTGAGTTTCTTAGTCCTGAGTTTTAGTTTGATTGCACTGTGGTCTGAGAGACAGTTTGTTATAATTTCTGTTCTTGTACATTTGCTGAGGAGTGCTTTACTTCCAATTATGTGGTCAATTTTGGAATAAGTGCTATGTGGTGCTGAGAAGAATGTATATTCTGTGATTCGTTTTTTAAACAATCAGCGTATTGACCTTTTAGGAGTATGCAATTTTAACTCATACAGTTGTTTTTTTTGGAGATGGAGTTTTGCTCTTCTTGCCCAGGCTGGAGTGCAATGGCGCAATCTTGGCTCACCACAACCTCCACCTCCTGGGTTTAAGCGATTCTTCTGCCTCAGCCTCCCAAGTAGCTGGGATTATAGGCATGTGCCACCACGCCGGGCTAATTTTGTATTTTTAGTAGAGACCAGGTTTCTCCATGTTGGTCAGGCTGGTCTCGAACTCTTGACCTGAGGTGATCCTCCCGCCTCAGCCTCGCAAAGTGCTGGGATTACAGGCATGAGCCAACTCATATACTTTTAAACATTTTTACCTGACGTGAAAACAAGTGACTTGTTATGATGTGCAATGTAACAACCAAATATTTATCTCACCACCTCCTTGGGTTCTATATTAATTTATTCGTGGTGCTACAACAACACACCTAAGACTAGGTAATTTATAAAGAATAGGAATGTGTTTTCTCACAGTTCTGGAGACTGGGAAGTTCAAGATAAAGATGCCAGCATCTGGTGGGGGCCTTTTTACCACATCCTTCCATGCAGAAGGCAAGAGAGGGCTGAAAGCTGTGCGAAGCCTCTTTTATAAGCACCTTCATCCCATTCTTGAGGGAGGACCTATCACCTCTTAAAGGCCCCACCCCTTTTTAAAATAGGTTTTTGGGGAATACGTGGCATTCGGTTACATGGAGAATTTCTTTAGTGGTGATTTCTGAGATTTTGGTACACCCATCACCTGAGCAGCGTACACTGTACCCAATGTGTAGTCTTTTACCCCTTGCCCCCTTCCCAACCTTCTCCACTAAGTACCCAAAGTCCATTGTATCACTCTTATGCCTTTGCCTATCCATAGCTTAGCTCCCACTTATAAGTGAGAACGTGTGATGTTTGGTTTTCCATTCCTGAGTTACTTCACTTAGAAAAATGGTCTCTGATTCCATCCAGGTTGCTGTGAATGCCATTATTTCTTTC
Organism: Theropithecus gelada; assembly: GCF_003255815.1. NCBI lineage: Eukaryota > Metazoa > Chordata > Mammalia > Primates > Cercopithecidae > Theropithecus > Theropithecus gelada. Next base: position 53,704,513 of record NC_037673.1, on the reverse strand, counting down.
CTTTTTATGGCTGTATTCCATGGTGTGTATATACATACATATACATATACACACACATAAACGTGGTGTGTGTATATATACATATATATGTATACACATATATGTTGACTTTATCCATTCGTTGACTAATGGACATTTGGGCTGGTTCTACATTTTTGCAATTGCGAATTGTGCTGCTATAAACATACGTGTCCAAGTATCTTTTTTGTATAATGACTTCTTTTCCTCTGGGTAGATACCCAATAGTGGGATTGATGGATCAAATGGTAGATCTACTTTTAATTCTTTAAGGAATCTCCATACTGTTTTCCATAGTGGTTGTACTAGTTTACATTCCCACCAGCAATGTAAAGCTGTTCCCTTTCACCACATATTATTTTTTGATTTTTAAGTTATGGTAAAGGCCCCACATCTTAATACTGTTACATTGGCAACACTTGAATTTTGGATGAGACACATTCAAACCATGGCAGGTATTGCACAGAATATCATAGAAAGACAGTTTCTGCCTGCAACAAGTTTGTTTAAAACAAGTTCATAAAAATAACCCTTTGGTAAGATTGCATAGACTTAAAATTATTTGGTTTAAAGCTATACCCACTGGTACAACTAACCTTATTTCTGAAACATAAATGTTCATATTCTTACATGACTTTTGTTTGCAAAGATATCTGTAGCATTGGCTGGGAAAAGTATTTCAGCAATTTTCCTTTAGTATTTTATCAAACACAACAAAGACAGTCCTGAGGCTGTATACTCTTTTTTCAAAAAGGGTTCATGTAGCATATTCAGAAGGTCACAGTTCGAAATTCCACTGATGTCGGCCAGGTGCTGTGACTCATGCCTGTAATCCCAGAAATTTGGGAGGCTGAGGTGGGTGGATTACCTGAGGTCAGGAGTTCAAGACCAGCCTGGTCAACATAGTGAAACCCTATCTCTACTAAATATACAAAAATTAGGTGAGCATGGTGTCACATGCCTGTGGTCCCATCTACTTGGGAGACTGAGGCAGGAGAATCGCTTGAACCTGGGAGGTGGAGGTTGCAGTGAGCCGAGAGTGCGCCACTGCACTCTAGCCTGGGGGACAGAGCAAGACTCCATCTCAAAAAAGAAAGAAAAAAAAATTCCACTGATGTCTTGCATTTTAGTCTTGTGACAAAGAGTGGAAGAGTGTGAATGAACATTTCAATGGTAGACTTCAGCTATGTAGTATTACTCAATTGAATGTTTGCTGCTTCAGACCAGAATCTGAGTCTTGAAACCAGTGAGAAAACTTAACAACCTTTAGTAGTCTTTCCTAGTCACCTAGTCACCTGGTAGGTTGAAAATTATGGGTTGCGGCCGGGCACGGTGGCTCACGCCTGTAATCCCAGCACTTTGGGAGGCTGAGGCAGGCGGATCACGAGGTCAGGAGATCGAGACCATCCTGGCCAGCACAGTGAAACCCTGTCTCTACTAAAAATACAAAAAATTAGCCGGGCGTGGTGGCGGGCACCTGTAGTCCCAGCTACTCAGGAGGTTGAGGCAGGAGAATGGTGTGAACCCAGGAGGTGGAGCTTACAGTGAGCCAAGACCGCGCCACTGCAGTCCAGCCTGGGGGACAGCAAGACTCCGTCTCAAAAAAAAAAAGTATTGGTTGCTTTAAAGAGCGCTTTAGCTCCCTAAATGATAGCTGAGCCAGTGCAAGATACCCAACAGATTATGACATGTTCAGGGTGCCAGCAAAGCAGGGGCACCCCCACCCTAAAAATAAACAAGTTAGCTTTGACAGATTTGTTCAGAACTTTGTACAAAAAAATGTTGGAAGAAACTCTATTGATTTTAGCATGCACGGAAATTTTGCATCATAATAAAATGTTGAATTACCACTGGTGGGGTGGTAGGACTCCATAATCTTTTCAATATTTAGGACCTCCCAAGGGTCTGGCTACGAGAAGCCACACACTATATGTATAAAGTCACATGAAAATTATTTAACTCTCAATACACAAATTGAATCTAATTTTTGCAGGTATTATCTAAAATTAAGATAATGTTTCAGAGGCTGAAAGGATCTATGAGAAGTATACATGTGGATATCTTGTTCTACCAGAAAGAAATCAATTGTAATTAAGGCCCAGATGTTTCTGAAAGCTGAACAACCACTTCTGTCTTTATTCAAGAAGTGCCTTCTACATGGATTTTTGGAGGATAAATTACTGACCTCTTTTGTTTCTTTATAACCTTTAAATCCATTTCTACACCCCTCACCCCCCCCCCCCCAAAAAAATACAGGAAATTCTCTTCTTTTGTGTTTACCCTGATCCATAATCAACTAAAAGGTTTTGTTTGTACATTTTTTGTTTTCATTTTCTTCATAATTTTATAGATATTTCATATCATAATGAAAGTTAAGAAAAATCAAGTTTTCTCCTTTTTTTATTATTTTGTAAAGAATGCTTTTCTCGGCCAGGTGCAGTGGTTCACGCCTGTAATCCCAGCACTTTGGGAGGCCAAGGCAGGTGGATCACTTGAGGTCAGGAGTTTGAGACCAGCCTGGCCAATATGGTGAAACCGTGTCTCTACTAAAAATACAAAAATCATGCAAGCGTGGTGGTGTACACCTGTAATCCCAGCTACTCAGGAGGCTGAGGCATGAGAATCGCTTGAACCCAGGAGGTGGAGGTTGCAGTGAGCCGAGATCATGCCACTGCACTCCAGCCTGGGTGACAGAGTGAGTCTCTGTCTCAAAAAAACCAAAAAAACAAAAAACGCTTTTCTCATATGTGCTTAGGGAAATGTACATTTAGTTGACTACTTGAAACAAAATTTTAGGAACACAGAAATAAATGAAACATATATATATATATATATATATATTTTTTTTTTTCAGATGGAGTCTTGCTCTACCACCCAGGATGGAGTGCACTAGCACAATCTCGGCTCACGGCAACCTCCGCCTCCTGGGTTCAAGCGATTCTCCTGCTTCAGCCTCCCAAGTAGCTGGGACTATAGGTGCACGCCACCAGGCCCAGCTAAGTTTTGTAGTTTTAGTAGAGACGATGTTTCACTATGTTGCCAGGTTGGTCTTGATCTCTTGAACTCATGATCCACCCGCCTTAGCCTTCCAAAGCATGGGATTACAGGCATGAGCCATGGCACCTGGCCAATATTTTATTTTTAATATTTTACAATTATATAAAATTACAAAAAGTGGTAGCAGTAGTAGAGAGTTTGATACCAGCTGGTTTTATTTTATTTTATTTATCCAACTAGTTTTAATATGTGCTATTTTGCCACTCTTGCTTCAATTTTTTTTTGAATAAATAAAAGCGATATAGATGGAGGCCTCCCTTTCCTATTCTCTTCCCTGATACTCAGTGGTAATCACCAGCCTGAGGTTGGTGTATATACTTCTTGTTCACATCTTTTGTGCTCTGACTACATATTATGCTCCCACTACAAAATATTGCTTTATGATTTGTATATATCTATCTTGAAACATTGATTTTGAGATTTAATTATGTTGATGCAAGTAGTAATATCTCATATGTTTTAAGATTCTATATTGTTTCACTGTGTACATGTACTTAATTTATCTATTGATATACCAATTAACATTTGAGTTACTTCCAATTTTTCCCTAAAACAAAGGCTGCTACTGGGGAAGATCCTCAGATAGCTTTCCTATGATGATGCCCACAGGAACGCTAGCTCAGTTCCTAGAAGTAGAATCGCTAGTTTGTAGGGAATGCAAATTTATTTGACTAGATATTGCCAAATTTTACAATTAACATTGGGGATGCTCATTTCTATACATACTCCTCCATTAGACTTTAATTTTTCTGCCTGTCGTTGAAGTATCGAATAGTGTTTCATGTTGTTTTCATTTGCATTTCCCTGATTGCCGATGAGAAACAGAATCTTTTCACATACCATTCTTACGTGAACTATCTGTTCTTACTCTTTGTCTGTTTTAAAAGAATTGTTGTCTTCAAGTTGATTTGTAGGATTTTAAGAAAGTTATGCTAGGGATACTAGATTTTGAGAACTTTACATTGCATGTATGTTCTCTTAGTATGTGATTTGTCTTTTAATTTTTTGTATGATGTCTCTTGTTGCCTAGACACTTAATTTTAGTGCAAATGTTTTAAGTTTATTATTTATATTTATGTATCTTTTTTTTTTTTTTTGAGACAGTCTCGCTCTGTCACTCAGGCTGGAGTGCAGTGGTACAATCTCGGCTCACTGTAATCTCTGCTTCCCAGGTTCAAACGATTCTGGTGCCTCAGCATCCTGAGTAGCTGGGATGACAGGCACCCGCCATCATGCCTGACTAATTTTTTATTTTTAGTAGAGATGGGGTTCCACCATGTTGGCCAGGCTTGTCTCCAACTCCTGGCCTCAAGTGATCCGCCCGCCTTGGTCTCCCAAAGTGTTGGGATTACAGGCATGAGCCACTGCGCCTGGCCCTATCTATACTTCTATACTTATATTTTCTTTTCTTTTTTTTTTTTTTTTGAGACGGAGTCTTGCTCTGTCACCCAGGCTGGAGTGCGGTGGCCGGATCTCAGCTCACTGCAAGCTCCGCCTCCCAGGTTCACGCCATTCTCCCGCCTCAGCCTCCCGAGTAGCTGGGACTACAGGCGCCCGCTACCTCGCCCGGCTAGTTTTTTGTATTTTTTAGTAGAGACGGGGTTTCACCGTGTCAGCCAGGATGGTCTCGATCTCCTGACCTCGTGATCCGCCCTTCTCTGCCTCCCAAAGTGCTGGGATTACAGGCTTGAGCCACCGCGCCCGGCTATACTTATATTTTCAATCAGCATAGATTTAAACGTGTAATGTTGTGAGGTAAGCCCTAATTTATTGTTCCTGACTTAATACGGCCTAATTTACTGTTCCATATGGATCGCCAGTGAGAAGAGTATACCCCTGCCTCCACTGGTTGAGAGTTATCGTTACTGTGCTGTATACAGGCTGCAGTGGTTCTAACTTTGTAACATGCATCAGAGTCACCTGAGGACTTGTTAAAAATGTAGATTTCTTGGCTCCACCCCAAGTTTTTGATTCAGTAGGTCTTGGGCTTGGGTGTGGTCTGAGAATTTGTTTCTCCAATAAATTCCCAGGGATGCTGATGCTGCTTGTCCTAGGACCATACTTTCATAACCGCTTATATAGAGGAGCCAACATGTTTTGTTAGTATCTCTTGACATCAATGCCTTGAGGAAACTGAAATTTAAGCCTATTTTATAGATGAAGAGCCTGGTGAGGAAATCAATTAGGTGATTTTCCAAGGTTTCCAAGTTAGAATTGGAGACTGCTGGCCGGGCGCGGTGGCGCACACTGTAATCCCAGAACTTTGGGAGGCTGAGGTAGGGCAGATCACGAGGTCAGGAGTTCGAGAGCAGCCTGACCAACATGGTGAAACCCCATCTCTACTAAAAATACAAAATTTAGCCGGGCGTGGTGGCACGCACTTGCAGTCCCAGCTATTCCGGAGGCTGAGGCAGGAGAATCGCTTGAACCTGGGAGGCAGAGGTTGTGGTGAGCTGAGATGTGCCATTGCACGCCAGCCTGGGCGACAGAGTGAGACTCTGTCTCAAAAATAATAATAATAATAATTGAAGACTGCTGTGATTTCTTTACTTGGTTTTGGTTCCTACAATATGTAACTAGCATTAAATCATAACAAGATTTAAATTTTTTAAAAAAAACACCAGTTTTTTTTACTTGAAAATTATATCTTTATGCATTTGGTTCTATCTCTTAAAAATAATTATTTCAAATGACAGTTGTCTGGCCGTAGTAATATGACATATAGAATGCATAAAATGAATACAAGGATGGAATATAAACATTATCAGAAAACAAATTGAAGTACTACGTTCATTAAACAGAAAAGGATAATAAGCAGAAAAGTCTTATGATCTATCTAAAGTCAAATAATTCAATCATAAAAGGATTAGTCACAGACTGTGCTAAGTAAATATTTATTAACTACTTATCTTATTAAATCTCTTTGTTTTAGTTAGATACGTGGCAAGTGCAATATCATAATGGGCTCTTTCCCTAGGTCTTGCTACTCAGGAGGTGGCTCAAGGACTAGCTATATAGGCATCACCTGTGAGCTCATCAAACTGCAGACTCTCGGGCCCCACCCCAGACCTCCTGAATCAGCTGCTTTTTAACATCCTCAGCTGGTTCAAATGCACATTAAAGTCCGAAAGTTCTCAGATTCTGCATTTCTAAGATGCTTTTAGGTGATGCCCCTGCTGTGTTGAGGGTCCTCTTAACTACACTTAACATGGCAGAACTCTGCTCTCCCCTCTACTTGTTAAAACAAACAATATCTTTAAAGAATACTAACTTTGCTAGGTAGTTTAATAGTGAATCCCTTCAGTAAAGATTTATGGACACTACAGTGGGTATTATCCTGAAGAGAGAAAAATAAAGACAAGACAGGCACAGCTCTCAGAGTGAAATAACAAGTTTGGTAGTCAATGTTATAGAACAATGGTAATTGTATCTGATTGCTAAAAGAAAGCCCCAAAGAACACTAATCAGCTGAAATATAGTTATAACAAAGGAAGTCCAGAATTTGACTTCTATAGAACTGTTTTCCATTTGAAAGAATATAAAGCAATGGAAAACAGACAAACTTATACATTATTTAGATGGAACCTATCACATTACATTAAGTACATCATTAGATTTGTAAAAGCAATCTTGCAGTCACTGTTTTGATTCAGAGGCTTTTGTATCATAAGCTACACTAAGTACAGAAGTAATTGGTATGAAAGATATACGCTTTTTTTTTTTTGAGACAAAGTTTTGCTCTATTGCCCAGGCTGGAGTGCTGGAGTGCAGTGGCATGATCTCTGCTCACTGCAACCTCCACCTCCTGGGCTCAAGCAAGATACTCGCGTTTTAATAGAATGTGTATTTGAATCAAAGTGCCTTGAAGTTTTTCCAGCTTCAAATATAGAAGGAAACTTTTCAAGGTTTAGTTCCGATATCTCAGTGCTGATTTGTGCCACTCAAAATGAATAAAACATGGACTCTTGGTTTGAGTATAAATGTCAAACAGTCTGGGTAGTTTGTGTTGTGACAAAGCATATTATTAATGCAACTGTTACCACATACAGTGGATTAAGACTGGATTAAAACCTGGATTCCACTTCAGAAAAGGCAAATCTATTATTCATTCATTCATTCACTCATCTTTTTTTTCCCCTGGAGGTATCCAGGCCACATTTGTAATGAACCAGGTTTCCTGTTGATGCCAGAGCATAAGGCAGATTCTCTTTTTGTTTTGTTCTTTTTATGAGATAAAACACGAATTCCTGACAAGACATATTATTTCCATAAACAGCATTCCTTTCTTTTTCATCTTTTTTGGTTTCTGTGGGGTTTGAAATGCTCATGAGTGGGATAGTATTTCCTCCCTGAAAAGGCTTGGATAACATCAGAGATAATTTTTTTTTCTATACGTTGGTTAGCAACAGAGCATTATCTCATTAAGAAGAAAGTCTGTGAATTTATTTTTATTTTTTGGAGACAGAGTCTCGCTCTGTCACCCAGGCTGGAGTGTAGTAGCGCAATCTCGGTTCACTGCAAGCTCAGCCTCCCGGGTTCATGCCATTCTCCTGCCTCAGCCTCCCAAGTAACTGGGACTACAGACACTCGCCACCACGCCCAGCTAATTTTTTTTTTTGTATTTTTAGTAGAGACGGGGTTTCACCGTGTTAGCCAGGATGGCCTCGATCTCCTGACCTTATGATCCGCCTGTCTTGGCCTCCCAAAGTGCTGGGATTACAGGCATGAGCCACCGCGCCCAGCAAGTCTGTGAATATTTTTATTGGCAGGTGAGATTTTCTTCCCTATTTCAAGGACATTCATATTCCAATGGCTATCTAGTAAGTTGGGATAAATCCATCTATCCATCCATCCATTTTTAAAAATTGTTTTTTCTTTCATCCAACTATCCATCCAACAAGTGCCTACCATATACTTTTTAGGTACCAGGCACTGTGCTCAATTGTGTGTATTTACTGTTATGTAAATACAAAACTACTTCAGTCCTTGTTCTAAAGGAATTTTCAGTCTAGCAGGGGAGACAAGTATTCAAAGCAACGATTACAATATGGTAAGATACATGCCATTATGCAGGTATTATAGAAGCATTAGCTTCTATAATACCTTCTATAGAACCTAATGCATAGGTATCCCGATTACTTACTGATTAGTATGATGATGCCTTGCCAGGCCTTCAGGTTTTAGATGAGCTAGAGTCTAGCTCTAGACTGCCTAGGTTTAAATCCTATCCCTGATACTTGGTAATTGTGTGGCCATGGACAAGTTAGGTGATCAGTCTGTACCTCAATTTCATCATCTGTGAAGTGGAGATAATAATTATACCTGTTGCATAAGGCTGATACCAAGATAAAACTAGGTAATACATGTAAAGCACTGGAATTAGTAATATTTAGCAGTATTTACATACACTATGTAAATGTTAATTATAATTATCATCCCTACTTTTCAAAATGAACTTATCCATTAAAGAGTAGTCTCCCAAGATGATCTGCTGGGAGCAGTAAAAAAATAGTAGAAATACTAGAAAATGAATTCCTATTTAATTTTCATATCCTTTTTCAATCTCCATTTTTGTGTATCTTATATGTATATATATGTGCATCTCATTAATATATATGTATATTAGCATACATATGTAGTTTATTAATGAATAAACCCATATGTAGACATTGGGGTAAATGTTATTCTATTTTTTTTCTACTGTTAGGGCCCTCAACCAAAAACTTAAAGATTATTTAAATAAATATGTGCATTAAATAAATATGTGATACCCTATCCACAGACAGGACTTGCAATTTGTAGTTTATAAAGCACCTTTATGTATATTATCCCAAGTCCAAGAAGACACTGAGCATATTATCAACTATATACTTTTCATCTGCTTCTGATTCTTACCACATCTAAATGGACAGAGCTGAATGGTGAGGCTACAGGCATACTAGAGTCAATGACTTGAGCAGTCAATGCTTCCTTCTTCCCTGATGAGGCACTTGATAGGTTTTGCAGGGCCTCAGATAAGTTGGCTCATCTTTTGCTAGCATGTATTTTCATCATACTCACTCAGCTGCAGCTTGGCAATGACACATGAAATATAAATCTATTGAAATATAAGCTGAACATATCATTGGCCAACATTTTCTCCAGTGTGATAGTTGATAAATGGTCTTTTTTGGTGTTTACTTTTCAACATCCTATGAGACAAGCATACAAAAACGTTTACCATAGAGTGCAATCTGGTCTCTCCTGTCTGCATGATTCATTTTCAGATTTTCTTGTGTAAATGAAGCTGAAGATGCTAACAAAACAACAGCTGCTTAGCTATAAATTAGTAAAACAAGTTTCTCATCCAAGATTATTATTGAAGGGTTTTATTTAAAGCAATTTACAAATTCATGAAGGATTTTACTTAACGCATTTACACTTGAAGCCATTTAGAGAAGGCCTGGGGATTAGATGGGAGCTGCCTCCTTTCCTCTTGCTGAGAATTTGGAGATTAATTTATCTAAACAAAAAGGAAAGCCACATTTGCTAGAAATTCCATAAGCTCACTACATATTTAATTGGGGTTCCATAAGAATCTGCTCATTAAAAAGCAAAGAATATAAGCTCAAAAGAGAGTTATCATCAACCTCTCATTGATTAGAAAAATAACACAGACAAGATAGGGATAATTAGTGGGAACTTTAGGCACACAAATTATTAGCTTTTAGAATTCTATTCTCAACTTAAAAAAAAAAAAAAAACTATTTCTATTCCTTTTCCTTTTACCAAAGCTTGTTTTTCTAAATTGAATTATTTTGTCCTTTGCTTTTGTTTTGTATTTCTTCATTTTTAAGGAACAAAAATCCAAAGGAATTGTCTTAACATAGAATCTACTCTGCAAGGAGAGCTGATTCAGCCCTGCTGTGGGCAGGTCATTATCTACTTTTTCCTCAGTTTCCCCATCCTTGGATGTTCCCCATCCAAGGATAATCACACCTACCTCATCAGCTTGTTTCACTAACATTAGCTAATGAATTTACACAGAAGCTTTCTAAAGATGGACTGTACTGATTACCATTACTTATGGTATACTTATTTACATAATTTGGGACATTGAATTTCTTAATGAGAATAAATGAACCTCAAGTTTAGAGAAACTAAACTTTTTTTTTTTTTTTTCAGACGGAGTCTCACTCTGTCGCCTAGGCGGGAGTGCAGTAGCGCAATCTCAGCTCACTGCAGCCTCTACCTCTGGGGCTCAAGCATTTCTCCTGTCTCAGCCTCCTGAGTAGCAGGGATTACTGGTGCACACCACCACACCTGGCTAATTTTTGTATTTTTAGCAGAGACGGGGTTTCACCATGTTGGTCAGGCTGGTCTTGAACTCCTGACCTCGTGATCTGCCCACCTTGGCCTCTCAAAGTGGAGAAACTAAACTTTTATTGTATGTGTCAATGTGATTTGGTCTTTTAAGAAAAGCAAATATTATAAAATGCAGGTTAATTTGTTAATGAAGGATGCCTTACTCTATGTTTAATTGACAGATTATTCCTACACTATATATATAAATTATGCTCATAATAATTTGTTAAGTGTTAGGAAACATGAAGAAGACTATATTGGCTTCTTATGTCTGTTATTTTTTGAAGATCTTGATTTGTACTCTCCGAAAAGAAAACAAAAGAATGATGGGAGCATGAATCCCAAATATTGCTTTTCTTATGTGGGTACTTCCCACATAAGAATCTGGTATTTTCAGATTTAGTGAATTTCATCCTTTTAACCTGAAGGAGTTTTTTGTTGTTGTTGTTGCTGTTTGTTTGTTTCTGTTTAAAAAAATTTCAGAGCCACAAACACACTAGGTATAGCATATTATCAATGAATCAAAATACACTTATTGGGCATCTTCTATGTACTAGTTATGGTATAAATAATGTGGATGAGTGATTTTCAAAGCGGTCTCAGAACCAGCATTATCAGCATCACCTGGCAACTTGCTAGAGTGGTAAATTCTTGGACCTCATTCAAGACCTACTGAATCAGAAACTCTGGGAATGGGGCCTAGCAATCTATGTCTTAACAAATGCTCTAGGTGATTCTGATGTTAGCTAAAGTCTAAGAACACAAAGGTGAGTTAAATGGAGTGTTTGTAACTTGCAAACTGTGCATACCTGTCCTTGTTTCCAGCATTTGGACCGACACAGTCTGTCAGAGCATGTCTTCCATATAAGTGCATCTATTCACTAATTATGTACTTGTGTTTTCAAGGTTGCGTTTGAGAAACACAATCTGTATTATCACTTCTTGTACCTTCACTCTGTAAGCAGCAGTAGGTATTGAAGTTGTTCTGGGAGTGGGAGTTTCTCTCATCTGAATTTAATTTCTCTTGAATGCATGATCAGCCCCAAGCTCTGGGGGTTAGAATAGGGACTACACCTGGCCAGATGGATATTTAAAGACAGTGAAGGTGAAGCCCCGCTTCTAAGAGCAGGTACGATGGAGGGTGGCGGTGGGAGAAGTGGCAGCTCCTGGCTCATTCCCGGGCTCTTGGCTCTGGGTCTTTGGTGCATGTGTTTGAGCTCGGTAGAGACATTTGACTGTCGCAACCCAATGCTGCCTTCCCACATAAATGAGATCTTTTCTGCCAGGCCACATGGTTTTACCCTCACATTCAAAAGTAAGTATCTGGAGCTCTGGTCTTTGCCAGGGAAGGAGTGATCCAAAAGCTGCCTGGCAGCATTTTGTGGGACCGGTCGGGGAATAGGGTGTAAATGACAACAGATATTTAGGGCTCTTGTGAGTAGAGCAAGGAGCTGGGGACAGAATACTCCTCAGCTGGTCTAGCAGAAGAGGAATCTGCTTCCTGGTTTCAGTTCTGCAGGCCTGGTACGTAGGATGTCTTTAAGCTTTATGGCTGATGCCCTAAAGTTCTCTGTGTAAGGGTGCTCCAAAGTGTGAAGTACACAGCTGGTGGGCTGGGCAACTACAGTGTTTTAGGACATACAACAGGGCAAGTGGCTTGTCTTAGGTCATGGTGACTGGAATGGTTTTCAGTACTAGGGCAGTCATTCTGACTTAATTCTAGGGGTAGGGTGATGGGAGTTGAGAAACCTCAGCCCATTCCTGGCTGCTGTGGACTAAGCACTGGCTTTGACAAGCTGAGACTGCTAAATCTTTGTCCTATCCTGCAAGGCTGGGTAGTGAGGAGTAAGAAGCTGAAAGGGAGGTGGGACTTTCCATGATAGCGGCCTCCTGGAGCTTCCCCTCTTCTTTCCCTACAGGCTCACAGTTCCTACACAGCTACTGGCTCCTCTGTTTTGAGGCAGTTCCCTTCTTGGGGGTTTCCTTGATAAACCTATGGGCTTGGGTGCCCATTGTCCCCCATGCCACTGAGCTTGTTCTAGAGTTCGAGGACCACCAAAGGGGCCTCCAAAGATTCCTGTTGGGATCTTTCCCCATTATCTTTTCATCCTACCAGTCAGAGGGAGGGTCATTATTGGAGATCTACTGTTTACTCACATATTGGATGGAGGTGGTGCCCACCCTCTTGGCAGAGACAAAGATTCCAGCCACTGATGTCGCTGATGCCAGCCTGAACGAGTGTTCCAGCATCGAAAGGAAACGAGATGTAGTGTTGCTGTTCGTGACCTCGTCCCACACACAGCCATCTCTGTTTCACCTGCCTTACATCCAGAAACCCTTTATCCCTAATGTGGAGCAGCTGATCCTGGGGACCCCATGCCAGAATCACTGGGAGATAGGCGATGGCCAGAATACGTTTCCTGTAGAGAAGCTCTGCCATCTGCAGGATCGCAAGGTGAACCTTCACAGAGCTGCCTGGGGCGAGTGTATTGTTGCACCCAAGACTCTTAGCTTCCCTTACTGCCAGGGGACCTGCCTGGCCCTCAACAGTGAGCTCCGTCATTCCAGCTTTGAGTGCTATAAGGTAAAACATGGAACCTTGTTCTTTCTCTTGTGGGGTCATATTGGGAAAGCACTAAGTGCTCAACTCTCTAGGCCTGGCTCCTTTTGAGTCAAGGAAGCCACTGAACTTGGCAATTATGTAATCTAGCACTGATGCAGTGTGTAGCATCTTTCCCGCACTGTGACCTTATCCCTTATCTTTGCATAAGAAACAACAGCTTCCTAAAGATTGTTCTGAAACAGCCCTGATCCAGCAGCTTCTCCCCAGGCCCTCCTCCTCCCCCCTTCCCATCTATCCCTGACAAGTCTACCGATGCCCTTAGGTATGAGGCTGTGGCTATGAGGCACTCACCATTCTGCCATTTGTTTCTGCAGAGGGGAGTACCTACCTGTCCGTGGCTCTTCCAGACCTGCCATCCCACCAGGGTCAGACTCTTCTCCCTGATGGTCCAGGATGACGAACACAAGATGAGTGTGCACTATGTGAACACTTCCTTGGTGGAGAAGTGTGGCTGCTCTTGAGATACCCCAAAGCCTTCTACTGGCCTCAGGGCCATCTAAGTCTCAGGACTCTAGTAGGGGGTGGGATTAGTTTTCGTAGCAACTAGAGCTCTTTGAAGGCAGGTGGGATTTGGTTTGTTTCTCAAAGCACAGCAAGAAGGATGGCATTATGGCAGTAACCCCTCTTAGATGCTTCTCTTTGATGTGGGCAGGGGACCCCTAGTGCTGTTCTCAGTCACTCCTACTACTGGGAAGCTGGGCCCATTGTGATGTCTGACTGTTGCTGTCCTAGATTGTGACTGGGCTGGGCTTAGTGCCACCTCTGGGGTCATTTAGGTGGGGAAAGAGGAACTGGAATTGGACGCATGTCAGCTCTTGGGGTAGGGGTAAAATTGTTACCGGTGTTAAGCTGGCTTCGGACTCTTCTGAGCTTTTCAGCTGCTATCGTCCTTCTCTGTACAATTGGCATGGGGCTGGTCCAGAACTGACCTCAGTATGTACGTTCCTCCTCGCCTAACACTCCTGGCCTCTTTAGAGTGAGCAAGGACTCTGTGCAAGAAAGCATTCTGTCATGGGCTAGTCATGGGTAAAGGGCCCCGAAGCCTTCACAACCTGGTGTCAGATGGGAGCTTGAGAGTGCAGGTTGTCGCTTGACTGATGGAGGGGGCCTCTGGCCTCATGGAAAGTTTGTCTCACTATCATTTAAGGAACTTGATGATATTAGCTTTTCTACTATCTTTAATAAAACTACAGTACCATTGTTGTGGGTCTCTTATGTTGGATATCTATTACTTAATGCCCTTGAGCCTCTGAATCAGAATGAGTAGATAGATGTTGGGTTTCAAATCCTATTGTCAAGGATCACAGGAAAGAAGCAACGCAATGCACTTTGAAACCAATATTCAGTCATAGCACTCACTCAGTGACTTCTAGTTTTAGGTTCTAAAACGTAGGTCCAAAGTAAGATACAAGGAAGTACTCCAACGCGGACATTAATACCAAAACTACTTGTTAGATTTCTTGAGGCAGAAGAGAAACTGAAAGTTAGATGACACTCAGAACCTTAGTAACATATTATCTGTCCTAGTGGGAGGAAGAGCATATCAGTTAAATTTACAATTTTAAAATGCGACTTTCTCAGTGGACATTCATAGTTCACGTTAGCCTGCGCCTTGCCGAGTATGCCTGTAGAATGATGGTCAGGGTGAGGGCTGAGCCTAAAGGAGGCAGAGAGCCATCCCTGGCTCTAGACTTTCCCAAGCTCGGTCTTGGCTGTGTAGTAGGTTTCATGAAATAAGGATGAACTAACTTCTGTCTTTTTAGATTCCTTTCTTTATATCTCTGCAACGGAAGTTCTGACCAATCTATGCAAGTGGTTTGTGCTTTTAAGTTTAATAGCAAAGTATGCAACGTGAGAAGCTGACTTTGCAGCCCCAATCCTAAACAAAGGTAGTGACTGTCAGGTGTGACATGTTCCCTGCCAGTCTGCTTTCTTTGTATATGAACATAGCCTTAAAACAATCCTATAGCTCCTTAACAAGGTGTTGTGGAGACATTTCAAAATCCTAACACCTTTTTTTTCCCATGGACGTTAGCTTGTATTTAATAGTTCTATACCCATTCAACTGATTCCCTTACTGATGGACATTCAAAGAGGGCATTTTAAAGTTACCCATTATTACAGTGCTGTGATCATCTTTGAATATAGATTCTTATATGCAAGTAGAATTGCTAAGAAAATGTCAGAGATGAAATTTGGTCTCCCCCAAAACTATGGCAGTTTACATTTCCCTCAACTGTGAGACCATTTTCCCCACACAGGGCAAGTCCTTTTGATAAGGGATACATTTCATTGTTAAGTTGCATCTTTAAAAATGAAAATTTGAACATATCAAATTAGCCAGTTGAATTCTTTGAATTTATCAAGGATCAAGCATTTTTTGTCTTATAGAAACTCTTAATATAACAAAATATAGCAAATATATTTAAGTTTCTTTTCTACATGGGGGTATTATATGGATAAGTCAATCTCTGACTTTATTGGTTCTAGGTTTCATATTTGGTCATCCCCACAAAAAGATAATACACATTCTGCCTCTTGTAGTTCTTGTGTTCATGGTCTTATTTATACATTAATACTTCTGGGCAGGGAGAGCTGGAGGCTCCCAGGCCATTTGTGTCTAGGCCTGACAGTGCCAATCTCTGGCCAGTCAAATGTAAGTGGGAGTCTGCAGGGTTTCCAGGACGGCTTCTGCTTCGCAGTTGAGGGCCTGGTTTGCAGTAATAAAGTACTACATTAAGGGGGCAATGTAACAAAGATGACAAAGCTGGAAAGAGTACTGGTTCCTTAGGGCAGGGATTGGCAAGTTTTTTCTGTAAAGGGCCAGATAGTAAATATCTTGGGCTTTGTAGGCCATACAACCTCTGTCTACTCAACTCTGGTGTTGAAGCATAGAAATGGCCATTGAGGAAATATAAACGAGCATCTTTGTATTCCAATAAAACTTTATTCGTGGGCCTTAACATTTAAACTTAATGTAACTTGTCACAAAATATTCTTTTTCCCAACCATTTAAAATAGGTAAAGACCATTCTTCATTTTTGAGTTGTACAAAAGTGCAGTGATTGGCACATGGGCTGTAGACTGTCAAACCCACCTTAGAATATCATTGAGCAGGTGGGCCAATACTAGCAGAGACTTCTAATTTATGAGAAATTGTATCTCTATTTAATTAGGCCACTGTTAGTTTGGTTTTTTGGTTACTTGCAGTCAAATACATTCTTATCTGATACAGTCTTTTTTTTTTTTTTTTTTTTTTTAATAGCCCACTATTCTAACCTTTTATTGACTATTTGAACTTCCCCCCCACCTTGATTTGGGCACTATTTTTTAGATCACATGTTAAATTTCCTTAAGCCTAATAAGTTTTTTTCTAACATTCTATTCTAATCCACTAATCTTTGTTCATTTTCATATCCATATTAATTCCTATAGTTTTAATGGATACTTAGGATTCTGAGAGAATGTGTACCATATACTAAATCATTTTTCTCATGGAAGATGTCTGAATGTCTATATCTTCCCACCACAAACATGATATAACTTTACATTTAATGGAGAAAAAGATCTGAATGAGTTCTCATTTTTATTTCATTTAAGCCATGGCAATTTCTACTTGGATTATTTCTTGGTGATCTAGTTTACTGTTAGTGTAAATGGAACTGCTAACTAGAATTACTTTTATGGCATCAGTCCATATTACTCTTCCCATTCTGTAATGAAACCATGTGGATTCAGAGCATTGTTTTTTTGTCCAACATGGAAGACCAACTCAGAGTTTAGTGCTTTCTACCATTGTGCTTAGTCTTTGGAATGTGCTACTGGGTAGTTTTTTTGTTCTGTGTTTGAATTAGCTGTTATTAAATACTAGTGAGTCCTTAGACTTGACATCATCTAGAACAGTGAAATGGTATTATGTACAACTATTGGAAAGTGGATTGAACCTGGTTGCTGATACCGATCTAAGTGGTTTGGATTTGTATATATTCTAAGCATCATGTTTTATGTCAGTGGGAACCCAGAATAGAGGCTCAAAATAAATTTAATCTGCATGTGCAGACAACTTCTAAAAGATAAAGAAATAGAGGTAGCAAGTGACAAGACCTGGGCAAGGGGAGAATGCCAGCGCCTCATCTTCAGACTTACATTCCAACAAGAAGGGACTCATGATGACATGCATTTTGAGGAGGCATGCTTTGTGCTTTGGTACCAGTTCTCAAAGGGGCTGAGGTCTGAGAGACAAACAGCCATCAAACCAGGTAGAAAGAGGGTACAGGTCGAATGAAGCAGCACCCACAATGGCCTAGGGAGGAAAGAGTAGAGAGGGGTGTTCAGCTAAGCAGAGAAAGCTCAATAGAGCTGGTGTGTGGGATTTGTGGTGGGAGGAGTTGAGTGGGTAGGCAGTTTTACTCTTCTGGGCAGAGTCCAGAGCGTCATGTGAATCCAAATACATAATTGCTTTCCTTCATGAAAGAGATTGTATAAATCATGTATTAATGATCACTTCTCTTTGGTGACTTGAATGTATTAATAAGTAATGGGAATATCTACTAAAGCTGAATACATGCATACCCTATGCTCTAGCAATTTCATTTCTAGCCACATATTTTACCAAAAGATATAGCAGCACTACAGGTAAAAACCCCAAATTGAAAACTATCCAAATGCCCATCACCAGTAGAATACATTAATTGTGGCATACTCACACAGGAGAGTACTATTTAATGAGGAGGAATAAAGTAGAACTCTGTAAATGAACTGATAAATCCCACAGGCACGTTGAGGGAAAGAAGCTAGATACAGGGGAAAACATAGCTGTATGATTCTACTTATGTAGAGAACAAACATGGGCAAAAGTGGGATGAGGCCGGGCGCAGTGGCTCAAGCCTGTAATCCCAGCACTTTGGGAGGCCGAGATGGGTGGATCACGAGGTCAGGAGATCGAGACCATCCTGGCTAACACGGGGAAACCCCGTCTCTACTAAAAAATACAAAAAAAACCCAAAAAAACAAAAAAAAACCTAGCCGGGCGAGGTGGCAGGCGCCTGTAGTCCCAGCTACTCAGGAGGCTGAGGCAGGAGAATGGCATAAACCTGGGAGGCGGAGCTTGCAGTGAGCTGAGATCCGGCCACTGCACTGCAGCCTGGGCGACAGAGCAAGACTCTGTCTCAAACACACACACACACACACACACACACACACACACACACACACAAAAGTGGGATGAACACTTCAATTCCATTTATATTAAAGAATCCAGAGTGGTAAGATTCATAAAGACAAAGTAAAATAGTGGTTGCCAGGAGCTAGAGGGAGAGAGGAATAGGGAGATATTGCTGAATGGGTATTGAGTCTCAGTTATGTGAGATGAAAAGAGTTTTGGAGACGGATGCTGGTGATGGTTGCACAACAATGGGACTGCACTTAGTACTCTACTGAACTGTACACTTAAAAATGGTTAAGATGGGCTGGGCGCAGTGGCTCATGCCTGTAATCCTAGCACTCTGGGAGGCCAAGGCAGGTGGATCACGAGGTCAAGAGATGGAGACCATCCTGGCCGGCATGGTGAAACCCCGTCTCTACAAAAAATACGAAAATTAGCTGGGTGTGGTGGCGTGCACCTGTAGTCCCAGCTACTCAGGAGGCTGAGGCAGGAGAATCACTTGAACCCAGGAGGCAGAGGTTGCGGTGAGCCAAGATCGTGCCATGGTACTCCAGCCTGGCAACAGAGCGACTCTGTCTCAAAAGAAAAAAAAAAAAAAAGATTAAGATGCTAAGTTGTATATGTATTTTACCACAATAAATGTTTTACAAATGGCAAAGCAAATGTTGTTAGATTAACATTACTGTTAGCTGAGTGTAGGGTGTGGGGTGCAAGTATAAAAGGAGCTCTTAAGTGTGGGGGAATGTTCTGACTCTTAATCTGGGCAGAGGCCTCAAGGGTGTGTTCAGTTTGTGAAAATTTATTAAACTGTATACTTACATGCACGTCTGCATGCATATTACATTTCAATAAAAGTTATCCTCGAAGAGAAAGAAAAAAGCAATGGGAAGATTTAAAGTGAATTAATTTGCAATAGGTTACACTATTGAGTGCCTGGTGCAAGGCATTCTTCTATTAATTCTCTTACTATGAGGAAGGTGCTGTCTTACAAAAGAGGAAACCAAGGAACAGTGGTTTATTGAGGTAAAAAGTAGCCATTTACAGATTCCTAATAGGAGAAATCTCAAATGCTTCTGTATACATCTCTAGAGAAACATTACCTACTCAGTTTAAAATTTTTCCATCTTTAAAATAGAAGAACTTCTAATTCTTAAAACTAGGCCCTGACATTAAATTACATGTCTCTTGGCCAGAAGGAAAAAAAAGACATTCTCTAATTTGAACTGGAATAATGAATTTTCTCACCTATGTTAATTTAAGGGTAAACTGAGATCATAGGATGGGTGCTAACTCTGCATAGTTCAAATGCAATCATGATAGGCTTATTTTTATCTTGGAAGTAAATTTTTAAAAGAAAATTTAGACTGGGCATGGTGACTCACGCCCATAATCCCAGCACTTTGGGAGGCCGAGGTGGGCAGATCACGAGGTCAGGAGTTCAAGATCAGTCTGGCCAACATAGTGAAACCCCATCTCTACTAAAAATACAAAAAAATTAGCCGGGTGTGGTGGTGTGCACCTGTAATCCCAGCTACTTGGGAGGCTGAGGCAGGAGAATCGCGTGAACATGGGAGGTGGAGGTTGCAGTGAGCCAAGATCACACCATTGCACTCCAGCCCAGGCAATAGAGCGAGACTGTGTCTCAAAACAAAAAAACAAGAAAATTTATCATAGCTTTAAAATTTAAGGTGTGGGAATCAAACTAGGAATGCATTTGAAATTTTTCAGTGTCCCAAATCATATTTCACACAGTTCATGCACTAACCATACTCTTGCCCTTTTCTTTCCTTTTCTTTCTTTTCCTTTTTCTTTCTTTTCTTTCTTGTCTCACTCTGTCACCAGGCTGGAGTGCAGTCGTGCAATCTCGGCTCACTGCAACCTCTGCCTCCTGGGTTCAAGCGATTCTGCTCCCTCAGCCTCCAGCGTAGCTGGGATTACAGGCATGTGCCACAACGTCTGGCTAATTTTTGTATTTTTAGTAGAGATGCAGTTTTACCATGTTGACCAGGTGATCCTCCTGCCTCAGCCTCCCAAAGTGCTGGGATTACAGGCGTGAGTCACTGTGCCCGGCCACTAAACATACTATTTTCTATCAAAATTGACCTTTTTTTTTCCTTCATCTCTATTTATTGTACAGAGTGAAGGAACATTCTGCTAAATCTTTCCTGATGGATCCCTGCTCCCCTGTGCCTTTCTTTTGTGCCACCGTCTTTATTCCCACATCTGTGTGTCTCACCCCTGTCATCCTCCCCAGCTTAGTCTTACTGAGCTTTGCGACAATGCCTGCATCCACCTTCACCCTCCACCACATCCAGCTGTCTCTGGCTGGCTGGTCAGAACTCAGAGCAGCCGTGGGCGGATCTGCTGCAGTACAGAGAGGCCTGTGCCCATGGCTGGCTGCCCAGAGACCTGTTCTCTGTCACACCTGATCAGATCTTTGAGATACCACCTCGCCCCAAGGACTGGTTCTGGTTAAAATAAGATGCTCAGGAACACTCTTTCACAGAGAGTGGTTGTCAACGAGGTTGTGCAAGAAGGAGAGTCATCTTGGAAAAGATAAAGGGAAACAACAGGAAATGGAAAAGAAATGGGTAAGGGATTAGTTCTTATCACAGTTAAACTAGTGCATCTTGTTCTGTATCATCGAAAATATCTCTTGTGACCAGCACTTTACAGGACATCTGCTGGTAACCGCCACTTATTTCACAATCCTGAATTCAAGGGTGCCCATGAGAGAAGAATACAGTATCTGTTGAAACAGACTCCCACATGAAGCCCATTGTGCTCTCCCCATAATTTTCACTCGAGTTCAAGGCATGCTGACATATTTTAAATGGGAGATCTGTGTGCAACCTCATTCACTGCAGACTGCAGACAAGTCATTCTTCTGCTATGTGGAAATCTCTCATTTCCCTTCCCTACTGTGTCTTTGGTCAACAGTTACAAACTCTCCCTCAGACAGCTGGTTGTGTATTAAAGTCTATTTATAACAGTCAATGGACAACTGATTGTTTATGGGGAGTCGTGGCAATTTTTGCTTAGGAAAGACAATTGGGGCATTTCTTCTGGAGCAGAGCGGGTTCAGCCGCTGGACTCCACAAACATTGCCTCACTTGTCTTCTTACATTCTGTGGATTGAGGTTACCCCAGGTGCTAATGGTGAATTCAAACCTAGCACAGATTGCTGACTGGGTCTTCAGTCAAGGGTCTTGGGGGCTAGACAATAGAAAAAAAATGAAACAGTAATACTTTGTGAGGAACAAAAAAATGCAAAAGTACCCATATCTATGAGGAACAGTATACTATACTCAAAATTTTCAGTAGAGTTTATGAAACTAGATTTCCACCCCACTAACCACAGTTCTGGATTATAGGTTTTTTTTTTTTTTTTTTTTTTTTTGAGACAGAGCCTTGCTGCTATTGCCCAGGCTGGAGTGCAGTGGCGCAATATTGGCTCACTGCAACCTCTGCCTCCCGGGTTCAAGGGACTCTCCTGCTTCAGCCTCCCAAATAGCTGAGATTACAGGTGTGTGCCACCATACCCAGCTAATTTTTGTATTTTTAGTAGAGATGGGGTTTTCCATATTGGCCAGGCTGGTCTCGAACTCCTGACCTCACCTGATTCTTCTGCCTCTCCTCCCAAAGTGCTGGAACTACAGGCATGAGCCACCATGCCTGGATGCCCCTAACCACAGTTCTAATTAAAATATGATCACATGACAACTTTTTAGCATTGAGAAAACTTCCTATTCTGGTGGGTCTTGAGGTGCTTTTTATTTTCCTTTGTAATTTCAAAACTTTTTTTTCAACTAGAACAAAAACATAGACAAAACTAATTTAAATCTCATCATTAATCGATAGTGAAGTAAAAATGCTAATGGGAAAAAAATCTGGATTTCTAGAAATGTCTTGCATAATATTTTTCTACTAGCTCTGACTTCAGTAAGATGGTTTTGAACTCTTCCTTAATTTTTGGAAAAATAGAATGGGTGATATGTAATTTTTAAGTGACATATTAGGTTTTTAATATAAAAAAATAGAAAAAATTAAAATGGTTTATACCCTCCCTGCCTAGATAACACTTGTTATGTTAAACTGTCACTTGTATATGATTAATAAGCTCAATTGAGCATAACATAAAAACTAAACATAATCATTGTTCATATTACTAACCCAGAAAATATTGTGTACAGATAGATATCTTTATATCCATGGAGGAGTTTTAAACAAGTGTAATTAAATGATGCAATGACCTGGTCTACCTCTTGGTTTGCTTATTCTAAAGATTCCAATTTATTCTATTTTATCTGTAAATCTTAGCACATCACATTTGTCTTATTCTGTCTTCTCCAGAAGATGTTAATGAATTACACTTCATACATAATGTTATAGGTGATTTTTAATAGCTAATAAAAAGTTTGAGGATTTCAGAAATTTCAGTCACATTGTTTTCAAATCAGTAAGTTACCCCTAAGTGACTAGTTATCTAATTTTTAGTGCTTTTGCTGCATTTAGTAACTTTCTGAAGTCCTGTTTGACCCGTATTTTTCTATGTATTCTTTTTAGGGCCACTTTAGGAAAAAAGCAGCCTTGTGTTGCTGGAATAATTTGTTCATAATTCTGGATTAGTTTGGGACTGCTTTTTCATAAACAGCAGGTGAAGGCCCATCCATTTGGCTCAGGAGGTCCTCTCTGAGGAGATTTGGTCCTTGTGCATTTCTTTCTCCGTCTCTGCTGCAGCAAAAGGTAAGTTAATAATGAGGTGCAGATGAACTGAGTCAAAGCTCTTTTAAGAGGAACCTGAACAGCAATACCATGGTTTCAGCTCTTATATTCTGCTTAAAGTCTTGGATTCTTCTGGGATGTAAGACTACAAAAATGTTCTGTAGAGTCTGGAATCAGTTTCAGGTTGTTCAGACAAGATCATCATTCTTATTCCTGGTTCCCATCAGAGACAGAGCTGAAGGTTGAACTATTTAAAGCTTTCCTTGTGGCCACATTGATGTTAAACTGTCAGAGATAGGAAGAGAGAACCGTCAATTCATCCCAAACAAAAGCCCTTTTCTCTGGGTTTATCAGTTAAAAGTAGTAAAAGTTTTGCATTGATTGATGCCTCTGTGAGCTATTTGAGGTAGGGATAAACAACCAAAATAGGAAGTTGAGGACTTAAATAGGTCAAAAGAAGTTAGTATTTTCAGAATTGTATTCCATATGTGAATATAGAACACACAAGGGGGAGTAGTCAATAGAAATAACTGACACATGATTTTAAGCAAAAACCCTAGATACATCAGTTGGGGGCTACATTTTAATGTGGTTTTACCAGTGAACAAATCAGCGAGGTTTTCCCTTCTAGCAGTTAAAGTGCTTGAGATTTTAAGGAACTGAACTCTGAGCAAAAAGATCCACATAATACAAGTCTTCCACAGATCAAATGTAATGTAACTTTCAGAAAACAAAAGCCTCAGTTCCTCAGGGCCAGCGGACTTCCAAGATACAGGATGACCCTCCCTCCAGAACGCACTCTTCAAAAGCCAGCACAAATGTCTGCCAGGCAATTTAAGGGGCAGGAGTATCTAAGTTTTCCTTTATTCTTAAAATTCACTGATAGGATAGGTTCCTAGGAACAATAAGTGTTTGATTTTTGGAGGTCCCTTTTTTTTTTCCTTTTTTGTTTTCCTTTCTATTGTTTAAATCACTGAAGGAGTGGTTTCCCAAGCTCATTGAAACAAAGGAATGGAACATGCTTTCACTAAAGCCTTCTAGGAAGCTTTGAGATGGGGAGGAGGGTGGGCGGATCATTCAGGAAAGTGACTTAAGGTCACTGGTGACAGAGCAGAGTCAGCGAGGGTGAGCACAAGAGCAGACCTAGGACCAGAGCTGCAGGTGCTGGTGGATGGACAAAGAATCCCTGGGGAGGCAAAGGGCTGGGGAAACTACTTGAATGTCCTTGGAAGCAATGGGAGCCTCAGCGCCATGGAGGCCACTGCTGCTTCATGCTGGCTCGTTACACCCAATGGGCCCTTGGCCACTAGACTTAGTACATTAGAATCTCTGTGGAAAGGATTGGTATATTAAAACACCTGTCCAGGTAATTTTAATGAGTAGCCATGAAATCAGCTTCTGAGCAGGGAGATAATTATATGTGGGGTGCAAGGGAATGAACTGACAATTCCAACAAGGAAACCCCCTGAGGTGTTAACTTGGGTGGTGTTGAAGGTAATACCTACTTTATGGAATTGTTAGGGAGATTATCCTTATGGTTGAGCTCAGAGGTTTGGAATCAAACACACTGGCTTCAAATCCTGGTTCAGTCTATTTGACCATTTGTGTGTCCTTAAGCAAATTACTTAATTTCTTTAAGCCCTAGTTTCTTCATTTGTAAAATGGGTAATAGTGCTTACAGGGAGGACTCAGTTCTGCAGCTACCCTGAGCATGCTGCTTAGCATATGGAAAGCATGCGAACATTGGAACCGCCCTTCATTTCTTCCCTCGTCCTCCTGTTCTTGCTGCTATTATATCTAATGACTGATAAAATGTGTACAAACCTAAATGCTAATCTTTTTTTTTTTCCATTTCCAAACTTTGTTAATACTTATCATGGGATATTAATAGACTGTAGGACATTACTTATTATGATGTTTTACTACCCTATGGTACAGTACTATATACTGTATAGTGGCTGCTGATTTTTTTTTCTTTTTCCTAAATTCAAGTATTTCAATACAATGTATGCAGAATATGGGCAAGGACTAAATGCTGGTTGCCTGGGTGGAGTTCATGCCAAATCAAATGTGACAGCCTCTTCTGGAAAGAAAGACTAATGACACTATTACCACCTAGATATTAACTGAATATGCTAAGCTCATCATATAGACTGCCCAAGTCAATCTGTATAACATCCTTTTGAGGTTGTTAGTAGAATTACCTCTGTTTTTCAGATACGGAAATGGGAGCGTACAGTCATTTGCCCAAGGTCAGAGAACCAGTAAAGGAGGATTCCAACTCAGGCAGGCTGGCTCCGAGCCCTGCCTGTTACTATTATGCTTACCAGGCCTCACAGGCCATGACTGGGAGCTCAGGTTCAAGGATTCCTTCCCGGCAGGCCAGCTATCATAAGAGGAAAGGAAGTACCAGAAAGCTTTTTCTCTAATTTGCTAAATATCAACTTTCCTAATATATGAATTATTGCTTAGAGGCGCAGTTGTTACACTGTGTAATACATTTTGAAGTATGGTGTGTATGTTCCTGTGGTTGCATTTTTTATGCATTATACACACATCTCTGCAAACCTTAGAGGAGGGACAAAAGGCAATGAGATGTTTTGAGAAAAGTTACAATTATCTATATTAAGATGTATTTTTTTATTATAAAACAGGTACAAAAATCAGAATATAAAATAATATAGTATCCTAACATTTAAAAATGCACATTTATATTAATGTTAAATTCTGAATGTTAACATTCAAATGTTGACAGTGGTTATCTCTATGATGGTAGGCTTGGGTTGACTATCACTTTACCTTTCTGCCCCTTTGAATTGTCTGAATTTTTTAAAATAATGGGCATGTATTACTTTTATGATAAGAAATCTAAAAACATAATCCTGTTTTAGAAAACTTAGAAAAGCCCAGAAAACTATAAAGAAGAAAATAACAATCTTACCACCAGTTAAAAATGCTGATAACATTAGCAGATATACTTCCAATCATCTCTTCTTATATGTATATTATGTGGCAGAGATCATCTACAATTCATAATTTGGTGACCCATTTTCTTTTCTTCCTTTTTAAAAAGTCAAAAGAACTTTTAGGATATTAAAGACTCTTCTTAAGCATTATTATTATTATTTGAGACGGAGTTTCACTCTTGTTGCCCAGGCTGGAGTGCAATGGTGCGATCTTGGCTCACCACAACCTTCGCCTCCCGGGTTCAAGCGATTCTCCTGCCTCAGCCTCCAGAGTAGCTATGATTACAGGCATGCACCACCATGCCCTACTAATTTTGTATTTTTAATAGAGATGGGGTTTCTCCATGTTGGTCAGGCTGGTCTCGAACTCCCGATCTCATGTGATCTGCACATCTTGGCCTCCCAAAGTGCTGGGATTACAGGCGTAAGCCACTGCCTGGCCTTAAGCATTATTTACATTATTTAAATGTTACACAATAGATCATATGTACAATATACTAACTATTGCCCTATGTTTTTTCTCTTTTTTTAAGGTAATCA
Organism: Theropithecus gelada; assembly: GCF_003255815.1. Taxonomy (NCBI): domain Eukaryota; kingdom Metazoa; phylum Chordata; class Mammalia; order Primates; family Cercopithecidae; genus Theropithecus; species Theropithecus gelada. Next base: position 53,678,076 of record NC_037673.1, on the reverse strand, counting down.
ACAATGATGTGTATTAGATATCTTTATCATGAATATTGGATTATATTTCAGATTATTTTCTAGATTCCTAGAATTAATGGGTTAAAGTGAATGATCATAATTTAGTTATTTATTGCTATGTAAAAAAAAAAAAATCCAAAACATGGTGACTTAAAATGATAATATATTATTGTTTTTCATGGTTCTGTGGGTTGACTAAGCTGAGCTCAGTGGTTCTTATTTGGGAGTCTGGGGCTGAGCCATCCGGAAGCTTCAATGGCTGGACATTCAACATGGCTTCTTCATGCACATGAGTGATCCCTCTGTGTTCCTCCACGTGGCCTCTTTCCAGTACAGTGGCTGGATTTCTTCTGTGTCTCTCAGGGACCCAAGAGGCAAGAAGTGGAAACCGCCAGTCCTCTTACAAACCAGGGCCTGGAGCTGGCACAATGTCACTTCCACCGTATCTTCTGTCGAGAGTAGTCACCGGCCAGCTGAGCTTCAAGGATGTGCAGGAGCAGCCTCCCTTCTCCATGGAAGAGTGGCATGTGTCTACAAGAGGGCAGCAATTGATGGCAGCCATCTTTGAAGTCAGGCTACCACAGATCATTTTTGCAAATGGAATAAAATATAGTTTGGTATAGTTTTAAGCAAACTTGTGAAGTAACTGAATGTTTACAAAAGTCTACAGAAAGACATTTCTGTCAGAAATAAATCTTGCTAAAGCCCCTTGAAGGAAGTGTGAGGGAGGAAAGCAGGCCAATGGAGGCTAGTCTTTTCAATCGGCCTAAATGTCCCCATGTCCCCTGAGAAAGTCTCTGCAGAGGGATGGAGTGCTAAGGAGCGAGAGTTACTGACCGCTGAATGACTCGTCATGCCTCAGGCAAACACTGAACTTTCCTGTTCCTTGAGGTTCAGCTCAGGCTGTCCCTGTCCTGTCCAGACCTCCGGGGCCAAACCACAGCCCGGGCAGAGGTGCCAGCCGAGAGGGTGTGGGGAATGCAGGGACAGCCCTGGAGGGAGAAGGGCAAGTTATTGCTGGGAAGTGATTTGAGATAGGGCTGTCAGGGGAAGGAAGAGGGAGGTGCGGGATGAGGTGACCAACTGAACACAGCAATCTGCAACTCTGGCTTGAAGACACAATGGATCTACAGTGCTTAGCAGTGAGGGGCATGCTTCGGAGGTTACTATTCTTTCTGGGAAGGGCCCAGTGGCCCGAAATCTAGCATTCTGCCCCCATAGACACTCTAATGCAAGCTATTACAAGGCTCTGTATTGCTTCAGTAACAGGAGAGAGGAGGACTCCTGCTCACTCTTCATCCGCCTTAAATGCTCCCCCACCCCCTCCCCACTGGAGATTCCACTTCTCACCCCACCTTCCCTCACCTGAGGGATCCCTCCATCCTTAGTTGTCCTAAACCTCCACAGAGGCTGAGGAGACAGGATTAGGAGTGAGGTTTTTGAGCTCACTGTTCAGGTTGGGATTCGGGCTTTACCACATACTCTGAGTGACTTTTGGTTAGTTAGTTAGCTTCTTTGCATATTGGTTCACTCATCTATAAAAGGGGGACTTAAATACAGTCTCACCTCATTCTGTTGTTGTAAGGATTGAGTGAGTTAATTATGTAGAATTTTCTAGAACTCTGGACCACAGTAAACACTCACAAAGCATTATTTTAACTTTCTATTACTTAAAAAAAGAAAACTTTTTTTTGGTTTCAATAGACTTTATCTTTAGAATGATCTTAGGATCACAGCAAAACTGAGCAGAAAGTACAGAGATTTCCCATATGTGTCCTACCTGCATACACACATAAGCACAGCCTTTCCCACCATCGGCATCCTGCACCCGGTAGTACATTTGTTACAACTGATGAACCTACAGTGACACATGATTATCACCCAAATCCATAGTTTACCTTAGGGTTCACTTTTGGTGTTGTACATTCTATAGGTCTGGACAAATGCACGATGACATGCACCCACAATTCCAGCATCAGACAGATTTGCCCTAAACATCGTCTTTTGTATTACTTTTAATTACTGGCCTTGCCTTGAATTGTAGATAAGACATTATTACATATCCTGTATTACTTCTTCTAAACTAATCAAGCTGGGTTAGTTTCTGTGACCTGTACAATATTACTTGTTCCACAGAGCCATGCATGAAACTTGGCAAATAGATAGTGAATTAGTGGTAGAAGAGGTGAGCAAATGAAGGAATGAGACCTGTGGGTAGGGGTAAAAGACAAACTCAGGTAAGATTTATGATTTTTATTTTTTATACTTTTTGAGTATTTTCTATATTTTCTCCAATGAGCGTATTATTTTTATAGTCAGAAATAATAAAGACAATTTGTTTTAAGCTTTTAAGTTTGGGGTACATGTGAAGGTTTGTTGCTTAGGTAATCATGTATCATGGGGGTTTGTTGTGCAGATTATTTCATTACCCAGGTATTAAGCCTAGTACGCATTAGATCCTCTCCCTCTTCCCATGCTTCAACCTCCAATGGGCCCCAGTGTGTGTTGTTCCCCTCTATGTGTCCATGTGTTCTCATCATTTAGCTCCCACTTACAAGTAAGAACATGCAGTATTTGGTTTTCTATTCCTGCATTAGTTTTCTAAGGATAAGGGTCTCCAGCTCCATCCATGTCCATTCCATGGTATAAATGTACCACATTTTCTTTATCTAGTCTAGTACTGATGGACATTTAGGTTGATCCCATATCTTTACTATTGTGAATAATGATCCCATATCTTTACTATTGTGAACATACACAGGCATGTAGAAAAATGCAAATCAAAACCACAATGAGATGCCATCTCACACCAGTCACAATGGATATTATTAAAAAGTAAAAAAATAAGACATGCTGGTGAGGTTGTGGAGAAAAAGGAACCCCTATACATTCCTGGTGGGAGTGTAAATTAGTTCAACCATTGTTGAAGACAGTGTGGTGATTCCTTGGAGACCTAAAGACAGAAATATCATTTGACTCAGCAATCCCATTACTGGGTATATGCCCAAAGGAATGTAAATCATTCTATTATAAAGACACATGCACATGCATATGTGTGTGTGTTTTTAAAAAATACCTTAAACTTGCTCTCTGTTCCTCAGCTCCTTCTTTACCCATTGATACTTAGCTCTGGTTCCTCTGTTGACAGTGTGCGCCATGGAGTCTATGCCAGGCAGTGTGGGGTTTGTCAGTTAGTGTTCACGTTGACCACAGCTAAGAGCACAGACTCTGAAGCCAGGTGCTTGGGTTCAAATTTGGGTTCCTCCCCTCCTAGATGTGTGAACTTGGGCAAGTTAGTTACTTCTCTGTATCTGCCTTTCCTCATCTGTAAAATAGGTATGATGGCACATACCTCATAGGAATTTGTGAGGAATCTCTCAGTTAATACAGGTCAAGTGCTTAGGACAATGACTGGGACGTAATAAATATTTGCAGGTGTTAGCTCTTGTTTCCGTCATACACTGAAGCCTATTAGGACACACAGAATCAGCCCAGAGAAGTTTCTGTTCTAATAAAGGACTGTTGAGGGCCTATTTATGCCCTGCCTTTTCTACTACCACACCCACATGCTGGTCTGAAGAAATATAGATAATTCTGGCAAAACAAGCTGCTTTTTAAATTTTTGTACAAATCTAACTTTCAAGTTTCTGCTACCTTTGAACTAAAGCTCTGTTGTAATAAATGCATCAAGAAAATAATTAAAGAGTTAGAGATTTGGTTATAAGCTAAATAGTAAAAAGGGAATCTGCTTGCTGACTGGATCATGCTTCACCCTTTAATGGCAACAGCAAAATGTCACAAGCAAGACTGGAACAAGAGTTGAGCCCCTGCTGAGAGTATCTGGTTAGAGGTGGTTCAGGTAGGTCTTGTCACTCTCGATCTCAGTTCATCTTGGTATGAGAATGTACATGGCTGGAGGATGTCACTTTCCCAGCAAGGCATCAATTCCTAGAGTCTTTACCATTAGAAAATATTCAATATTGTGACTTCTTCCAATGAATGTCAAGCCTAAAGTTAAGCCCATATCCAAACCTCTTTGATTATTATTTTCAATTATTATTATCCTTCTGTTAGCCTGAGGTTTCTTTAGTATTCCTATACTGAGGAAGGTTTGATTCGGCCAGCATAAAAATCTCAAAACAATCCTATTTTCAAGAAATGGCTGATGTGTATGCAGATACAGCAGACTTCATTCATCCAAAGGATACTATGAACAGGTGCTAGGCTCCAGGTACTGAGCTAGGTGCTGGGGAGATGGTAATGAACAGGCCAGTGAAGATTCTCTCCTCATGGGGCTTCCTGTCTGGCCAAGGGTCAAAACTGACTTACGGATCTGTAACGCCCAGTCTCTCAGCACTGAGAGAGAAAACAAAAGCCTCATACCCCTTGTCTTTTCTGTAAAGCGTCAGGATTGTTTCCTGTGATTCCAGGTCAAACCTCAACTAGGAGTATCTAATCAACTCTCTGTTTCCCCTCCCCTCTTTGCAAAGCCCACTCTCTCTGGATCTTTCTGTTGAGAATCTGAGGATAGTACTTCTGAGGATAAGGTTTTCCAGAGAAACAGAACCAATAGGAATTATATATGTATGTGTGTACACACACACACACACACACACACACATACACACACACACACACACACAAATATTAAGTAAAGAATTGGCCCACATGGTTATGGAGGCCAGGAAGTTCCGGGATCTGCAGTGGGTAAGCTGGAGACCCAGGAGAGCTGATGGTATAGTTTCAGTCCAAAGCTGAAGGCCTGAGAACCACGAGAGTTTATAGTATAACTTCCAGTCTGAGTCAGAAGACAGGACAAAACTAATGTCCCAGTTAAAAGTCAAGCAGAGTGAATTCTCTCTTACCACATCTTTTTGTTCTATTCAGGCCTTTGATGGATTGGATGAGACCCACTCATTCTGGGGAGGGCAATCTGCTTTACTCTGTCTACTGATTTGAAAGTTAATCTTATCCAGAAATGCCCTCACAGACACACCCAGAATAACATTTGACTAAGTATCTGGGCACCTGTCATTCAGTCAGGTTGATACACAATTAGCCATTGCAGTGGAGTTTAGGCCATATGCCCAAATTCTAGCTGCAAGGGAAGCTGGGAGAAATAAGTATCTGGCCATTTAGGCTTATACAATGAAAGATGGATTCTATGTTTTAAGATGAGGGATTCTTCAAACCAGTAAAGAAAGGGTCAGATGCTGGGATACTAAAGTGAATAACAAATGTTTCTTACAAACTAGAATCCAGTTTTCCTGGTTCCAAGTTTAATGCTTTCTTCATTACAATGCAGTTGCCACATTATTGGAAAACATTTTTTTTGTTGTTTACTTTCAGAAAACAGGCTGATGGGGTGAGAGAGCACTGAGAATTCCATTCTTCAGTGTGTATTTAATTATTTCTACACTGGAGCAAATGCCGTGGACTGATTTTTTTTTTTTTTCATGGGAATTCAAGCCCCACTCTCTTTGGCAGAGAGTCCTAACTATTTTTGGAAGTTGGAAAAAAATTCAGAGAATCTGGTTCACTTTTGGTCATGTACAGTAATGTTATTTTTGTGTATCTAGGACAGTGACATGGTCAATGCTTATTTTTAATTGGCTTTCTGGGGACACAAGGTCAGGAACAAGGCAGAAGAGTCACTCACAATTGATTAGGATCCTGTCCTGTTGGTCTGTATTCACTGGCAGGAGCCCTCCTCTCCCTGAGTGCCTGAAGTGACTTCTCCTCAGAGCCTGCCAGGCCTCTTTCTGGTCTTATTACTGTCTTTTGATTGCAGCTAGAATGTTCTACAAGGGTTGGTGGAAAGTGCTTTAGTGCAAGAATCAGGACACTAGCGTTTGAGTTGTAGCTCTGATACTTAATCAGTGTAGAGCAAGTTATTTACTCTGTATCTGTGAAACACAGATACTAGATTAGATAATCCCTAAGATAGCAGCTTTTGGCTGCAAATCAGAATATCCATATAAAAATGACTTAAAAGTAAGGGAATGTTATATAAAAATTAAAAAATTCTGGACTCAGGGTTGTTTGAGAGATTAGTTCAGAAATAGCTCAATGATGTAACAAAGGACACAGACCCTTTTGTTTTACTGTGTAGTAGCATGTTCATGATGTCTCTCTTCATGATTGCATGTGGCTACCATAGTTCTATCAAGAATAGACAATGTGACATCAAAAAGATCACAGAAGATGAGGGGTTACTTTCTTGTGAATCTTTTTATTGGGGAGGAAACCTTTCTGGAAAAGGTCCCATGCCATAGTCCCAGAGGAAGGCAGGAAAACAATGATCAAGCATTTGAAGGCTCCACTGTGTGCATCAAACTCTACCAGTGAGAGCAAAGACCTGCAAAGTCTTTCCCATGTCCAACATGCTATGATTCTGTGGTTCCTTGATGATCTTCATCAGTGAATATAAAAATCAGGCTTTGGCACTGGTACTTGAGTGTTGAGTCTTACCTGACTTTGGAAAGATAAAGAACAGTGGCTTCCTCCTATGAAAAGTACATGGAGTGGATATTGACAGTATACTTCAGAACATTTTTCACGGGGAGATAATGAGTAGCCTGCTAGTGAGGGTAATTGCCCTTCTTAAAATAACATCATGTAGATAGACCCAATATATGCTTCCTATCAAGTTTTTATTTTTACCCAATTTCTTTCTGTATTGCATTCTGGTCATGTGCAATGTTGGAAGAATTCCATGTACCCCAATCACAGGTTGGGTTGTCTGGAGGTAGACACTGAGACAGAAGGATTAACACCTGTAGTGCTCTGTAGTGTAATTCTTCCGCTGAGACTTGCCGTAAATTCTACATGGCATCTTTTCCCATTACTGATGGCTATGGTTTAAATATATCCCTTCCAAAATTCAGGTGTTGAAACTCAATGACTTGTGTGATGGTATTAAGAGGTAGGGCCTTTAAGGGATGATTATGTAGGCTCCTCCCTCATGAATGGGATTACAGATTTTATAAAAGAGGCTTCTTTATGTGGTGTTTGGCCATCCTGCCCTTCTACCATGTGAGGAAATGATATTCCTCCCCTTCAGTGGATGCGGCAACAAGGCACCGTCTTGGAAGGAGAGAGCAGCCTTCACCAGACGACTGAACCTGCTGGTACCTTGATCTTAGATTCCCAGCCACCAGAACTGTGAGAAAATGAACTTCTACTCTTTATGAATTACCAAGCCTGTGTTATTCTATTATAGCAGCACAAATGGCCTGAGACGCTGATACTTTCAACACCATCGTGACTGCCAGATAATACGGCCCAAGTGGCAGGGATACTTATACTATAGCCTGAATATGCTGTAGAGTTCTTTTATTTTCTGGACCATACAAAAGTCTTGTAACCTTTTTTATCACCCAGTATATGGGCTGGCAGAGTAACCCTAGATGTGGGATACGCTGTCACTAGAACTTCAAGAGGCTCACCAGGTATTGCGCTTTCTTCTTAATGGTGTAGCATGGTCCTTACTCCTGGGGACTCATCACATCTTCAATGAGTGTGTTCTGGATCTGAAAACTGACTCAGGTCCAGAAACCGGGCAAGAAGTGTTCCTCTTTACTGGGGTGAGTACCCTTAGCCTCTTAACCATCTGTCTTGACTTTTTCTGTCTGTACGGAAAAAGTAATGTATTTTTTTCCTGTAGTACACTTCTCTGCTATCTATTATTTTTGACCTTTTGGATGCTGTTTTCTGAGCTAGACATTCTAGATTCTCACTCAACCTTGCTGGTTCCTGTATTTAATTGTAAACCTCTGGCTTCTGGCAGTTAAAAGCTACAACCTGGACTTTATGGTTTGGAGTTCTATTATTCCCTTTGCTATCAGTAAGCCCAGTTCTATGATGGTGTCTCCTGCCATCAGTCCTGGCCCACAGAGGGGAGCCACCACCAAGTATTTTATTCTTGGTAGTGCATTCCTTATGGCTTGAAAAATGGTGTGTCCTCTGGGCTTTGCTATGGAACAATTATCTCCTGGTCATATATATCATAGTAGATCCATTCAAGCATTCCTACTTCCCCGAGACTCCTAATCCCTTTGTCCAACGTCTATCATGGAAATGCTGGCACGTCCACTTCACACTTAGTATGCCCAGTGCATTTTCCATACTCTTGGGAGCCATGATAGTAGTCAATTTGCACATCCTCCCCTGGATCCTGCTGGTACATGCCAGGTTGGTCTTGGTGCTCCTCTGTGGTATAGCCTCTTTCCTCCTTCTGAACTTAGTAGCAAAGGGTACTTGGGTGGCAAATCTCTGTGTCTCCCACAGTCCCAGGTGCTTATTATTCTAAGTATCAAAGACAGACAATGGAAAAAAAATGGTTACTGAAATTTGCTAAGAGTCCTGGAGCTTCTACTAAGGGACCTTATCAGTCAGAATGGGTGGGACTCCCACTCTTTTAATGTCTAGTTCTAACTCTTTATGTTCCGTCAAGTCTCAGTGAGGTGCCTCCTAAGGTCTATTGCCCATGGAGTGATTTGCAAGCTCATATGAAACTGCCTCCCTTTATGGATTCTCAAAATGCCTGGAAAGGGGTGCACACTTCAGAAGGAGACACCCTATGGGTGCAGGTAAAACAAAAACAGGATTTGTGCATTACTATGTTTCTGTGACTTTTCTTGTATTAATGTACTGGGAAAGCATAAGAACTTTTGAATATATTAATTTTTATCTTTTTTGTTTTACCATTTTAAGTCTTTATAGAAATTTAGTGAAGTGTTAAAATGTTTAGAATCAAAGGCATGAATTTGAGTCATAGCATAAATATCTTTTGGTAAATTAGTCCCTTTTGGTAAATAATTTACTCTTCTTGAGCTTGTTTCTTTGTTAGTAAAATGGAGATAATATAATAATAATGTTTTAGAGAAAATAAGACAATGTAACAATATTTTCAACATAATAAGGCTCAACAATGTCATACACATTATAATTATTATCTTCCCACTTCTATTTTAGGCTTCCATGAGGTAGAGACAGGGCCATATTCATTTGTATATCCCCCACAGTGGTGAGCACAATGTCATGAGCATTATAGGCACTGAATAAATGTTGGTTAAGATAATTTAAGATAGCTTTAGTAGTACTTTAATTTCTTTCTTTCTTTCTTTTCTTTTTTTTTTTTTTTGAGGTGGAATCTCGCTCTGTCGCCCAGGCTGGAGTGCAGTGGCGCGATCTCGGCCCATGTCAAGGTCCGCCTCCGGGGTTCACACCATTCTCCTGCCTCAGACTCCCGAGTAGCTGGGACTACAAGCACCCGCCACCACGCCTGGCTAATTTTTTTGTATTTTTTTAGTAGAGACAGAGTTTCATCTTGTTAGCCAGGATGGTCTCTATCTCCTGACCTCGTGATCCGCCTGCCTTGGCCTCCCAAAGTGCTGGGATTATAGGCGTGAGTTTAGTGAAAATACCCTGTACAAATTCAGGTTAGTGAAAATACCCTGTACAAATTCAGGACATAATAAGAATTACATGCACTTTAGATCATACTTTTGATTTTTCTATCAAGAGTAAATGTTTTGGGAGTTGGCAAAGCAGTGTTGGATTCTTATCAAGTCAACTCTGCTTGCTGAGGACTCTGTGAGTCTGTGGAAAGCTTAATGCAAGATGGTAAGCTGGGGCTGGGGATTAGTGGAGTGAAACCAATGAGATGTCAGCCATACATCTGAAATCTTGACCTCATTATCACAATGCTGTGATGAGGGGCTCATCAGTTATCAGTAATTCAAATATACATAATGAGGTAAACACCTGGGCAAGAAATGGAGGGTTCAGTAACAATGATGACAGTAAGCAATGGCAGTATTCGTGTTCCAATAAAACATTTCACCCAACAGAAATGTTCTCTGCACTATAAGAAGCTTCTTAATATCATTTATACCTTTAATTGAATTAGGCCTTAAGAACATTGGGGCTTGGGCTATGGTTCTGTCAGAGTATATTTAGTACTGTATATCAGGAGCCGAGAGAAACTCTTCTTACAGAACAAAGACAGGGAAAAGAAGGCAACTGAGGTCACAGACCAATTCAAAATAGCAATTCTTTTCTATAAGTATTAAATTAGAGAGCAGTTTCTGTAATACTAATATAGATTCAACAATCAAATTGGAAGAAATTAAAAGCTCTGCTTCCAGGCATTTATTAAAAGTGGTATCTACAGACTGCCGTGTAGGATAGGATGAGCCAACTAATACTTAATATTTATAAAAAGAACACGGTGCATATTTAGAATATACTCCTGTAACTAAAAGGCACCATGGAAAAGCTTTCCTGGTAAACTTTCACTTATTTTCTTTCTTTCTTGTTGCTGACTGATAATTTATTCATCATTCACTGTCACGATCACTCCTTAACTAACATCCCAGATGTTATCAGCAATATGACTAAAAAAATTAGACTAATTTTTATTTGTGGGATCTGTGGTGGGAGGTGGTGTTAGATAGGAAGGTAGGATATGAGCCTAGGTCCTCAAATTCCCCAGACTTGCTGGCCTAGGAAAAAACACATTGGGCAGAGAGTATTAAAATCTTATATTTGTCCACTGATTGTAGCTGTCACCTAAACCGTAGGTGCCTCAGTTTCTTCATCTATAAAGTGAAATTGCTTACAAATATTAATAATATTACATTACAGATAAAATCATGTAGTGTATGCAGGAGAATTTTTTCACAGACTCCCTTAAGTATTGTTTGTACACAGTATTGTTTGTACACAGCATAAAAGACTTTGAATAACCCCTACCTCAGCTGTTGCTTCTTGTTACCAAAATAGCAACAAAGATCTCATCAGAATCAATGGAAAGAGAGATGTCACTTCTCAAAAATAAGAGTTCTTAAAAATATAAAATAAGTGATTCACACCAAAAATAAAAATTGTAAGGTTATACTATGAACATGAATTCTTGGAGCCAAATTATGAGATGTGTATTCGAGATCTGGGAGTCCGATTTTGAGATGGAAAGGGACGAGCTGCTACTTTGTGCCTCTCTTGAAACCCCATGGTCAGTATGGGACTGGGGCATGGAGGTATGTGCTGAAAGGGATCTGGGGGAAAGAGAAAGATGCTGACAAAGAAGTCCTGCCAACTAAGCCACAGAGACAGGGAGGGGCCTTCAGTGGCCTCTGGCATAACAATGTCCTCATTGGAAATACCCAACTCTCAGATGCCAACAACCTCTGCTTAAGCTCCCTCTTGCCTCAGGCCACCTAAAATGCCAGATACCAGGCCCTTCTTTCCTCCCAGTGACTCCTGGCATTTCTAATGCCTGCCAGGTATAGGGACTGGGCACTGGCTCCCAATCAACTAAGTCAGTTCTGTCATGGAAACTTCCTGGGTCCTTCCAATCATATCTGCCTGAGCTCCTGCTGCAGCTCCCCTCTCCTCACACCGATGGTTAGTATCATCTACCATGTGATGACATACATGAGGAACAATACAATTTTTCAAGTGAAAATGGCATTTCAACACATAACATTTGATCTTTAGTCAAGAGTCTTCCTTCTTGTAGGCCATCTGCTCGGCTACCACATACTACAGAATTACAGAGCTATTGTCTCAAAAAGAACTCATTTTAGATGCAATCAGTTTTATGTGAACTATAATCTGTTCCAGTGGTTCTCAAAGTGTGACCCACTAACCCCGGGCCATCTCTAAATCTCTGAGACCACTTCCAGGAGTCTACAACATGAAAGACCATGTTTCTAATAATACTAAGACTCAACTCACCTTTTAAACTGTATAGTCATTTGCACTACTGTTAACAAAAGCAATGATGAGTATGGCTGCTAATGCTTTCATGCAAATCAAGGCAGGGGCGCCAAACTGTACTAGTTATCATTGTATTTTTCACTATCACACAGTTGGTGCAATTTTTAAATATTCTGTGCAATGATATGGGAAGTCTGCTTCATGAAGCACTTCTGCTGTCAATCAAAGTATATTGTCTTGAAAAAACGGATGTAAGCAAATTGTTTGAATTAGAACTTTATTTTTGGAACAGCACTTTTATTTGAAGGAATAACTGACAAAGCGTAGATATTCAAATTTGGGTATTGGCAGACATTTCTCCAAAATGAACAAAGGAAGGCTGTCACTTTAGGAAAAACAACTCACAGTGTTTTTATTAGTGTTAAACCCTAAGATTTCAAGCAAAAATTAGAATTTTAAAAACCTCGCATCCATCACCATGAGTTCGACAGCTTCCCAATATTTAAAGGTTTTTCTGAAATCAACGTTATATTAACAAGTTTTATATGGTAGCATTATTTTTATATATCAACAAATGTAACTTTTTGTTATTGTTAATGTATCAACATTTGGAAGATTTTTGTAACTAGTGAACTAAACACTTTCCAAATGACAGTGTGTATAGCATTACATGGACAACATGGGTAAAAGATTCATTAGAAGTGCATAAGACTAATGGATTTTAATGGACCATAAAAAGTTCGTCAATACGGTTTTAGATTCCACATTGCAGCTAATCTTAAGGAAACTACTATCTATTGAGTTTTGCTATAGTATCAAAAAAGCTCACTTTACCTTTAGGAAGCCTCTGATCATCTTTCTCAAGTTAAACGTATCTTTAGTGCCTTCAGGTCCTGATGGAAATGTGCTATGCAAATCCAGAGGTACAAGATAGCAATCTGGCCTTTGGCAAGCAAATTGTGTCTGAATTACAGTTTATTGAGAAATGTCTTTTTGAAATAGAGACGTTGTCAGTAAAAATTGTAATTTAAGACTACAGATGGGATTGAAATAAAGTGGGCTGTTTCCTGACTCAATATGGTCAATATCCTTCAGCCTCTTCCTCCTTTGACCCACCCAGAGTATGAGCTCTCCCAACATTGCCACAGCAAATTGATCGATGAGTCTTGAGTCCATGTGAAAATAGCTCCTTTTGGGCTGTTAATATTTTGTACATACATAGAGCCTTTTTACTTGTTAATGAAGTATCAGGCCTAGAAGGAGCCTAATTTTCATTGAGGGATGTAAGTAATTTGGAAGGGAATTCAACGGCCTTAGAAATAAAAAATGTGCTGATATTATTCAAGTCCTAGCTTTTTATAATCAAGCCTGCATTCCAATGAGCTATTCTTCAAAAAGAAACCTCAGCATAGCCCTAGATTGTAGTCCTCCTGATATAAACTCCCCTAAGTAGCTAAAATGAACTGAAGGATTCAATAGAGGCATTAGTGTTCTTCCACTTGAATATTGCAGATTCTCTGCCAAATATAAAGTCTTTTTTCTTGACAGTAATTAACTAGCTGGCTCATATGTTTCTAATGACTACTCCAAGTGAGAGTGAATAAAGACATATTATAGAGGAGGATGCTTGCTAAGAAAAGGACATGCTTCCTAATTTACTGTAGCTCTATCAAGCAGTTAAGAGCAGCCCTGTTTGACCCCATTTATGACTGGAATTAGCAATTATAATTAAAATTAGCAATTGAGCATCATGGCAAAGAACAGGGCACTAGAGTCAGAAACTGCCACTTTGTGGCTTTGGATGTGTTTAATTTTCTGAGTCTTCATTTTTTTTTTTTTTACTGTGAGTTGGAGATGATAATACTACCTATCTCACAGGGCTGTTGTAAGGATTCTATGAGATAATCCATTTAAAATGTGTAGAACAGGGCTTAGCACAGAGTTAGGGCACCATAAGATTTAGTTGTATGTATTATTATAACTATGATTCTGTTTGGAAAAACAGGGTACAGATTCCAAAGAACCTTTGACCTGGGACATATGTCAAAATTTTCTTTCTTTTTTATTATACTTTAAGTTCTGGGATATATGTGCAGACATGCAGGTTTGTTACATAGGTATACGTGTACCATGGTGGTTTGCTGGACCCATCAACCCGTCATCTACCTTAGGTATTTCTCCTAATACTATCCCTCCCCCAGGCCCCTACCCACCGACAGGCCCTGGTGTGTGATGATCCCCTCCCTGTGTCCATGTGTTCTCATTGTTCATCTCCCACTTATGAGTGAGAACATGCGGTGTTTGGTTTTCTGTTCCTGTGTTAGTGTGCTGAGAATGATTGTTTCCAGCTTCATCCATGTCCCTGCAAAGGACATGAACTCATCCTTTTTTATGGCTGCATAGTATTCCATGGTGTATATGTGTCACATTTTTTTTATCGAGTCTGTCATTGATGGGCATTTGGGTCGGCTCCAGGTCTTTGCTATTGTGAACAGTGCTGCAATAAACATACATGTCCATATGTCTTTATAGTAGAATGATTTATAATCCTTTGGGTATATATCTAGTAATGGGATTGTTGGGTCAAATGGTATTTCTGGTTCTAGATCCTTGAGGAATCGCCACACTGTCTTCCACAATGGTTGAACTAATTTACACTCCCACAAACAGTGTAAAAGCATTCCTATTTCTCCACATCCTATCCAGCGTCTGTTGTTTCCTGACTTTTTAATGATCACCATTCGAACTGGCATGAGATGATATCTCATTGGGGTTTTGATTTGCGTTTGTCTAATGACCAGTGATGAGCTTTTTTTCATATAAAATTTCAGTTTGGATTAAAGACAATTCATGCCTCTGAAATCACAGGCTGATGAAAGATTAATGAATGTTACAAATAGCCTCATACTGTTTAAAACTTTCGTGGATGTTGGAGTAAAACAAGTTCAGCAGTGGAATAATTATGGTTGAAATCCGCTTACTCTTAATCAACTATAGTCATTTGGAGAACTCTACCATTCAATTCTGAAGAGAGGTCTGGTGGTCTGGTGGCTAACTGGGTGATACAAAAGATTTCTCCTTTTGTGGCAATTAAGTGAGTCATATTTAGCCAATTATATGAACATTAGGCCTCCTGAAACCTTCAATTCAGGGAACTAGATTGGCACTTTGGGGGCCCATCAGACAGAACAGATTCTAAACAATTCTGACAAGAAATCTTCTCCCAGGAGGTTTTTCAATTTTAAGCAATTAATCAGTCACATTACAGTAGATGAAATTATTAGCTCCCAACCTCAGATTATTCTAGAATTAAGGAGGGGGTGAGGGTGGGGGGGGGAGAGAGAAAGAGAAAGAAAGAAAGAGAGAGAGAGAAAGAAAGAAAAGAAAGAAAGAAAGAAGAGGAGGAGGAGGAGGAGAAAGAGCAGGAGGAGGAGGAAGAAGGGGGAGAGGAGGGGAAGGGAGGAGGGGAAGAGGGGAGGGGAGGCGAAGGGAGGGGAGGGGAGGGGAGTGGAGATCCTGTTCAAGGACCATATAATTAATTAAATAAAGTAACTTTTCCTCAGCAGAAATTTGTGCTATGGCAATTCCTATTTCAAAATTCATTTGGGGGAGTGGAATTAGTATGTCCCAAACTGTGAATTTATTATGGATTATTATGGACAGCTGAATCCCAAGTTTCCATTAGAATTTTTAAAAGAGATGTAGTCATTGTGAAATATTTTCAACAATCATTAGGGCTTGTTTGTAATTTTGCCTTGTAGTCTTTATCAAACAAGTTATAAAATGATAGATTTTTCATTGAAGGGTAATCAAGGCTGGTTTCAGCCCTTTATCATCCAGTGATACATAACTGAGAAGAAATTTGAGATGAAAGATGATATATGTGGATCTTTAGCTCCTCGATACTCAGTGCATCTGTGAGCCAGTAGCATCTGCATCACCTAGGTTTCAGAGAACCTCAGGCCCCTCCCCAGACCAACGAAATCAGAATCTTCATTTTAACAAGATGTGAGAAGCACTGTTTTAGGCCACAAGAAATGAATCTTTTCATTAAAGAGACAACCTTCAGCCTTCAGTACCTTATCCCATGTTCTTACCATTCTACCTGACAGAGAAGGTCTGATGATTTTAAGAAAAACTTTCCTTCAAACTTTGTAACAATTAATAAAGAGTGTGCGGAGATAATGTCAAACACATACAAAAGTATAAAACTGATAAAAATAAACCATCAGTAAACCTACTACTGAGTTTAAAGACATTTTAATTTTAACATTTTACCATATCTGATTATCTTTCCCTTTACTGATTGAAAAAATATTTTTATTGCAAAAAATACATAACAAAAATGACCATTTTAAGTCTCTTTGAGTATACAATTCAGTACTATCAAGTATATTGAGATTGTTGTGCAACATCATCACTATTTTTTTTTTTTTTTGAAACAGAGTCTTACTCTGTCACCCAGGCTGGAGTGCAATGGTCCGATCTTGGCTCATTGCAACCTCTGCCTCCTGAATTCAAGCGATTCTCCTGCCTCAGCCTCCCTAGTAGCTGGAATTACAGGCATCTGCCACCATGCCGAGCTAATTTTTATATTTTTAGTAGAGATGGGATTTCACCATGTTAGCCAGGCTGGTCTCGAACTCCTGACCTCAAGTGGTTCACCCACCTCGACTTCCCAAAGTTCTAGGATTACAGGCATGAGCCACTGCACCCGGCCACCACTATTTATTTCCACAGTATTTAAAATCATCCCAGACTGAAACTCTGTAGCTGTTAGACAATTGCTTTTCATCCTCCTTCCAGCAACCCTTGGTAACCACTATTTTACTTTCATGATAAATTTGTCTGTTCTAGGTACCCCATACAAGTGGAATAATGCAATATTTGTTCTTTTGTGTCTCAGTTATTTCATTTAGCATAATGTTTTCAAGGTTTATCTGTGATATAGCATGCATCAAAATATTTCCTTCTTTTTAAAGGCTGAATAAAATTCTAAAGCATGCATGCATATGCCACATTTTGTTTATCCATTCATCCATTGATGGGCATTTGTGTTGTCTTCACACTTTGGCTGTCATCAATAATGTTGCTATGAACGCTGGTGTACAAATATCTGTTCGAGTCCTTGATTTCAACTTTCGGATATAAACCTAGGAGTGGAGTTGCAGAATCATACAGCCATCATATGCTTAACTTTTTGAGGAAACATCATACTGGCTTCCATAGTGGGGCACCATTTTACATTCCTACCAGCAATTCACAAGATTTCTAATTTTTCTACATCATCACCAACATTTGTTTTCTTCTCTCTCTCTCTCTTGTTCTTTCTCTCTCAGAACCTAGTGGGTGTGAAATGGTATCTGATTTGTATTTCCTGAATTATTAGTGATGTTGAGCATCTTTTTCTGTGCTTCTTGCTCATATGTATATCTTTTTTGGAGGATACGTATTCAAATTGTTTGCCCTGTTTTAAATTACGGAGTTATTTTGGTTTATTTATTTATTTATTTTTTATTTTTGCTGTTGAGCCGTAATAGTTCTTTATATATTCTGGATAGTAATCCTTTATCAGATATATGATTTACAAATATTCTCCCATTCTGAGGGGTGTTCTTTTTTAATATGCTGATTCACATTGATTCACAGTATTTAAATCCATTTCTCCAATGAGGGGCAGTTAGGTTGTCTACTTAAGAAGTTAATTGTTTCTAAGGTTTAAAAAATAAACAGCATGGCCACAAATGTTTTTGTGCATGTCTCTCTCTCACACACACATTTTTCTAGGATAGAAAACTAGAAGTGGAATTGCTGGTATCATAGAATGGATTGGAAAATGATAATGTTTAACAGTGTAACCTAGACATGACTGAGGTGTATAAGTAGCAAGGAGCTTACTATTGGAACTATCACCAGTTACTTGGTTACACTATATGTCTCATTTCCACTAGATAAATTCTAAGGGCTGCTGTTTTTATTGTAAAAAAATATTGTGATGATGAATGAGTTTGACTGTCTAGTGTCATCGTTTGGTCACATGACTGAATTTCTAGGAAACAGGCCTTCTGATGGATCATTGCCAGCTTTAGCCTTAAAGTGTTCTCCAATTGTTTTGCCAGTGAAACTATTACATTCTGGAGCCAATCAAATTGGTTTCAGGCATCTGCAATGACAAATAGGAAGGTATTTTTAATTTTTAAAAATAGTTTTTCATTTTTATTTGGGAATCTGAATTAGGATTGAGAGAGATAGGCTGTTATAGAAGCAGATATCTCAGAGGCTATTATTAACTGAAATCAGTTAATGTCTTATTTCTCCAAAATGTATGTGGCGGAGCACTGCATGAAGAAGGACCTTATTCTTAGCCTCTAACGTGCAAGTTATTGATCTAGAAGGGGAGCCAACACACTAGGCTGTCCTGTCACATAGATGTTGGTGCTCAAACAAGTAAGAACTGATCAACTATAGACGCACCTTTAGAACTGGCCTAGACCATAAGTACTCTGCAAGATCTGCTTTAAACTTAAGTGTTTTCACATTAAAATGAACATCATACTTTCTAACATTCCTAAATCAGCCAAAGACAACCAAAATAAAATCACAAAAAAACCTGGTCTGTTTAAAACATAATTTTTGGGGAACACTTACACACTGTTGATGAGAATGTAAATTAGCTCCACTCCTATGGAAAATAGTATGGAGATTTCTGAAAGAACTGAAAATAGAACTGAATAGTAATTCAACCCAGCAATCCCATTACTAGGTACCTAGCCAGAGGAAAAGAAATCATTTCATCAAAAAGACACCTGCATTCTTATGTTTATCATAGCACTATTCAAAATATCAAAGGCTTGGAATCAATGTAAGTGTTCACCAGTAGTGGATTGGATTTTTAAAATGTGGTACATAGCCCGAGTGTAGTGGCTCATGTCTGTAATCCCAGCACTTTGGGAGGCTGAGGCGGGTGGATCTCTGAGGTCAGGAGTTTGAGACCAGCCTGCCCAACACGGTAAAACCCCATCTCTTCTAAAATACAAAAATTAGCCAGGCATGGTGATGGGCTCCTATAATCCCAGCTACTCAGGAGGCTGAGGCAGGAGAATCCCTTGAACCCGGGAGGCTGAGGTTGCAGTGAGCTGAGATAGTGCCACGGCACTCCAGCCTGGGCTCTGGACAGAGCGAGACTCCCTCTCAAAAAGAAAAAATAGTGGTATATATACACCATGGAATACTATGCAGCCATAAAAAGAGTGAAATCATGTCCTTTGCAGCAACATAGGTACAAATGGAGGACATTATCCTAAGTGAATTAATGCGGAAATAGAAAACCAAGTATTATGTGTTCTCACTAATAAGTGGGAGCTAAACAATGAGTACACATGGACATAAAGAGGTAAACAATAAACACTGGGGACTCCAAAAGGGGAGAGGGAGGAAGGGGAGAAGGGCTGGAAAACTACCTATTTGGTACTAGGTTTACTATTTGGGTTCACCAGAGCCCAACCCCAGAACTATGCAATACACCTATATAACAAACCTGTACATAGAATCCCTGAATCTATCATTTAAATAAAACATGATTTTTGATACTGTTGCTATTGGCTTTTATAATTCCATGAACTTGATCAAATTTTTAAGATTATTGTTATGCTTTGGGTCAATTGCAACAGAGAGTATAGTTTTATAGACCAAAACCTTTAGAGTGGAAAACTAGATGTTCAAAAGCTAAGTCATCGAGGTTTTCAGAATAGGTCATTGCTCATCCTCTCACCAGTCAGGGTGAATACTTGTCATCCCAGAAGTAGATAAACCTGTCTCTGATGCAAAAGGCTCTGAGATGTCTCCATTTGAACCAGAGGGCTGTTATATTAGCAAGATCACTGATTTGAGCCAGAAGGCCTGGGATGAAGTTCTCGTTCTGTCACTCACTGCTTGGACAGTCTCAGACGAGTCTCTGAACTTGTCTAAATTCTCAATTTCTTCATTTACCATAGGGTGATGACAAAACCATACTTACTTCAAAGGGCAATTCTGAGAATTTAATGAAGCGGTCCATGTCACAGTTGTTGAGGAACTGTAAAATCTGTAAATTGTCACGTAAACAGTGATAGAATGAAGGCCCACACCCTGAGCAAGAGCATGGTTAATAACGACAGCCACTGGCAGAGCCAGTGCAGGGAGATTTAGTTAAAAAAAAAAACTAAACAAACAAAAAACCCAAACAAACTTCAGACGGAGTACTTAGTGGGGTTTTCTATTCAGCCATTACCAGAGAACTTCCAATTTAATATGCAATAAAAGGTACTTCACACACAATTAGTATTTCATCACCTTTAGTTTTGCCAGGGGAAGTTTTGACCCCAAATAGTTTTAATATTTGCATGCCACAAATTTAATATATATGTGTTGTTTGCATATCAATTTTGCCAACTGTGATATGAATCATAGACCTAACCTGAATAGATCGGTAAGGGTTTATAGTACAATTGAAACTACGACCTTGGAAAAACAACCTGTCTCAATGATGGGGGTTATTATCTTTTTTCTTTTGGCTAAAGTTTAACCAGTTGTTTCAGTAAAACATTCAAGAATTTTGAGATAAAAGCAGTTAAGAATCTCCAACTGTTCATCATATGAAGCTCAGATGTTCTTGTGTCTTAGTTAAGGGCTGCGCCCAGAGTATAATGAGTCAGAGCAGTTTGTATCTAGGCACAGATCTTGATCCTGACAAATAAATATAAATTGTATTAATCCTGAGAGTTATTCATTGGATATTAATATGATTAACACAAAGTTCTTTTGAAATGAGCATTACATTCATCCTATGAAATATGACAAAGATAAACTGCTCAACTGGATAGCTACTTTGGAGAAACCAATTTTGCTAACTATCCTTTCCCACCCCCCATCCACCAGCAAAGCTCTATGATTCAAACAGGATTTCCTGTATGCTACCAGAAGCATCCATGACTTTTTTTTTTTTTCTCCTGCCAGTACTCCTAAAGTTCCTCATTTGGGCCTTTCAATCTCTTACCCACATTTTTTCCTGGGCCCCCACATATGGTATCATGCAGGGTGTGCCTTCTAGAAGATTACCTGGCTGAAGGGAAGAGCAGAGGCTGAAATCTAGCCATGCACTCTTGCATGGGTTTGTGTGTGCTCAGAGGAAGTGGTGCCTTTTTCTAACTTGTACGAAGGTTCTATATGGGCTGGAAGAGGCCCTGCCCTGTCTTCCTCAATGTCTTTCTTATCTCCTTTATCCTTCGTCTCCTCTTTTCCATTATTTGGACTTCAAATTGCCTCATCACCACCCATCAACTGGTCCCTTTCCTGTAACCCTTCTTGCCCTCTGCCCCTCTCTAGCCACCCCATAGGCCATTCCAAAGGTCTGTCACCCTTTTGTTGCCAAAGAACCTGTCCCAACTTGGACATATCCAAATGCAAGTTTTTATAGCGTCATTTAAGGCACATGAGATAAAATAAACTTTATTGGTTTGTCGCAGTTTCCTGAGTATTGAAAAAGGGATGAAGGCTAGGTTGGGTTGAAACATAAAATTATTAAAAGCAAAACAGGAAATGAATGTTTGCTCAGTCGATCATTTCCTATCGAGGGTTCTCTGTGCAATGTGGTCTATGAAGAGTTCACTGTTCAGCTTTAAACAGATTGAAATGATCCGTGGGGAGAAATAACACTAAACCCAAAGACTGTGTGGAAGCGATGCTCAATGCCGGCCCCCAGGCTGCTGTGGAAAGGCCGGCTGTGCAGGCGTACGTGTTCATGTTGAAGGAAGCCTTTGAAAGCTATCTTTTTAACAGGATGAATGTGAAAAACTACTGGGGAGGAAGAAAAAGGCAGCACAGAACTGCCACTTGAGCGTTGCTTCCTGTCCATGTGGCTCTAGCTCTTTGCTGACAGTTATTCTTAGGCCTTCTTTGGCTTCAAAGGTTTCCTCTTTTCTATTTTTGGTAGCAGAATATGGATTTAGAGCTGCATAACCCCTCTTGACTACTAATCTGTGCCCCAAAGAGAGTAGGGCTGTTGTTTTCTGTAGCTATCAGTTCTCTTTCTTTTCAGCACCTCCAAATGATTTTTAATATTAAGGACACAGATTTATGGGAAGGAGTCATTGACTTTTCAAACTGATTTGTAGTCTCTTAATTTGCACATTCCTTTCTCCAGCCGGGGCATCTCAGAGATCATCTCAAGTAATGGGGCCTGACTTGTGTGATGAGTGAAAGAATCCAGGTTGGTAAAACAGATGGCCATCAAATGACCAAAAAGTAAGCAAGGAAGATTTGCATTGGAGTAACATGTAATTGATTAAGCACAATTATATTTCGGAAAGGAATAATTGATGCCTATGTCATCTAAAATTAGCTTAATCTATACAAATTGCATCACAAAGCTACAAGCCAGTCCAGACTGGAATGCTGAGGACCCAGGCCCTAGCAGAGGAAAACACACTGCCCAAAGTGAAGCGTCTGTGAAGGGTGTTTCATTTTGTGCCCTCTAATTCTATTTTTTAAATCACTTCTGTTTTTTCTGATCTCATGGCCTGACTTTACTGGACCATTAGTAACAATAACCTTTCACAGATTCTTTTTCATCCAGGTACCTTAACCTTTTTTTTTTTTTTTTTTTTAAAGAAATGCAAAGCCCTTGACTCCTCTCAAAAAATATGGGGCCGCCTACTTGGCTGACTGCAGAACCAGGGATCAGGAATGCTGCCCGCTCAGCTCAGCTGCCTCTGCCACGTGGTCTTAATCAGGGTCTCCCTCTGTGGCTTTAAAAGGGTGACAATCTTATTCTTGAGAAGGATTACTGTGGGAATGTGTAAACTGAAGCATCAAGGCTCGTGCCATCTTCCCAAGGCCACTCAGCCAATTTCTGTCTGCCATAGCATCTGGTTTGACCTTCACAATCCTCTAGAAACCATGAGCCCATACTCCATGAATATTCCACGTGTGCCATATTTTATTTTATTTTGCAAAGAATAAAATGAACAGAAGCATATTGGGAGAGGAACTTTGAGAATTAATCTAGGCAGTTTGCAAATGGATGATTGGCAAGAAGAAACTCAAACTAGGTCATATATTGGGTTTCCAACACTGGGAAAGTGTCTTTTAATATATTTTACATAATGGTTTTAAGCAGCAGGCTGCATTATCTGTTCAGTGTTGACAGTGAGCTAAAAAGCTGCATAATCAAGTTCAAAAGAAAGCCCCCCTTAAGTCTTCTCAGGAGCATTTTGACCCTGCTGAATTTTTCAGAGGTTGTTTTAAATGTGTCCCAATGTCAGACTTGTTCAGAAAGAGAGCATTGTGTCTCCCAAGAGAATGATAATTTGCTCTTTCTTTTTAAAGTGGAGCAAAATGCTAACTTTTAATAGACGATCTAGCCTTTTCTGCACTGAAAAAGTCCTCCTTCAGAATTCCTATGCAAATATTCAAACTCCCGGGTTGGGAAAAGGTTAAAAGGAACTGAAAAAGTCTATAGTGGCTCTTTCTGAGATGCACTGCAACACTTGGCAGGATGAGGTGTTCATAGCAGGTGCTGGATTTGCTATAAATGGACAATTTATAAACAGAGCTGACAACTGGGAAAACAGAGCAGTGGGGAATGCTGGCATTCCAGGGGCCAGTGGTTGATTTCCTATCAGATGGTCCTCAGCATGGAATTATTGATAGCTGCTGCTCTGAAAGAAAGCCAGTTGGCTGACGCATAAAAGGGCTGTACCTCAATTCATGCATGATCTGCTGCTAGATATTTTAAATAGGTCAGTGCAAATTAGCTTCTTCAGGTTGGTACTTCCTTAATTAGCAATTTAATTGCAAAGTCTTTTCCTCCCTCCTCAACCTTGACTGAATTTAACCCTCTTCCCTCCATGTAATGCCAGAGGAATGGGACCTGGGAGAAATCTAGCTTAATAAACAAATGAGGACCTTGGGGGAGTGGGGGAGGAAACAGAGCAGCCTTCAGTGACTAAAGCCAATACAGAACCTGGCTAAGACAAGTCGTGTGTGAGCAAGGGCAGCATTTTTGGCTGTGTCCTGGGGGAGAAAGGAGCAGGGCCTTTGTGCATGGAGCCCAGGGGAGAAACAGAAATGTGTGGCAAAGGCATCTCATTTCTCTTTTGCTGTTTGTCAGGAGCTGCCAGTACACTAAGACATTCCTGAGGTCCCCTCAGGAAGGTTCTGTTTTCAGAGGATTCCCATGGGTGCACTCTAATGATCACATTCAAAGTTTCCATCGTTTTTATTTATTTTTGGACAAGTTTTTCCCCTGTAGAGATGTTCGATGGTGGTCCCTGGATGGACGGCATTGGATAGCATTCCAATGTCTCTATCTGCAGCCTTGAGTCAGTGCAGAGTTCTGCCCGGAGCTAGTGGAGTGACCATACCTGTTTGTTCTAGCTGCATGAGTAGTTTTTCCAGGAGACATTTGTTTGGCTGCGACTCTATTTTTCTCCTGACCACACCCTATTGTTTTTCTCTTCAGAGGAACAGACTGAAGACCTGATTCTGGAAGGACTTTGACTTCCTTACAGGGAGTGAAAATTGCACAGGTCTGAAGACTAGGGTGTTGAATTATATGCACGCTCAGCACAAGGGATTGTCTAGGCATGAGGGCTGTTGGAGGCAAAAACACAGGACCTTGAGGGAATCCAGAACGGGGACTTCTGGGTGCCACATAAGGGCAAAACACACCCAGAGTAGAGAGGGACCTAAGGCATTGAGGGGGTGGGGACATTTTGGTGGGAAGTCACGTCTGTGAGTACAAACTCCTAAGAACCTCTCTTTCCTATGGTAATCTCAGGTTCATTAATTGTGGTGAGCTCTTTGGTAAATATGTGACAAATCTTACTGAGCATCTATTATTTGCAAAGAGCCACACTAGGTATAGGAGATACAAGGAAGTATAAGGTACAGTTCTACCACCAGAAGTTTATGATGGGATTAGGGAGAGACACCATATTCTCATGAAAAGGTGCTAAGTTGGGAGAAACATGGCATGTCGAAGCCATAGACAATGAGGAAATGCCCTAGAAGTGCCCAGGAAGAATGGCAGCAGGTGGGCCAGGAATGGCTTGAAGGAAAAGACCAGACTGGAGCTGAGGGTGGGAGAATTTCAGTATTTGGAAATGTGAACAACAGACTATTCCAGACAAGGGGATGCTGGGCTGAAAGCCCTGGTGAGGAGCTGACCCCGGTGCTTCGGAGGAGAGAAAAGAAGGTCCTGGAAGGTAAAGCTGAGGGATCACACAGATCCACAGATCTGATGGCCGCACAGAGTGTAGGGTTCATCTTGCAGGACATCTCT
Source organism: Theropithecus gelada (assembly GCF_003255815.1). NCBI lineage: Eukaryota > Metazoa > Chordata > Mammalia > Primates > Cercopithecidae > Theropithecus > Theropithecus gelada. The sequence continues at coordinate 53,653,031 of NC_037673.1, read as the reverse complement.
GATCAGGGCAGGGAGATGAGGAAAGCAGCATCTCAAGAAGATAAAAGAAAACAAGAGTGGCAGTCACTGTAGGAGGACCTCGCAGTCCAATCTCAAAGTGGCCAAGGCTTTAAGTCTGAAAAAGTTTTATTTAGAGCGAGGGGTGTGTTCTGCACCAGTCTGCGTGTAAGGAGCCTTCCTTCCTCAGCCTCCCTCTTCCTCACTCACAGCCCCCGTTTACTCTAGAAAACAGGGCTGAGCCTCTACTCACTGGAGTTTCCCCACAAACACAGAGCCAAAGCAAAACAAACACTGATTTAAAAAAAAAAAAAAAAGAACGTCATTGCTTGACTCTTATTCACTCACTCTTGTATTCCCATTGGTGTCACCCTGATTTATGTGAGGCCTTACTGGACTATTTGGACTATTGCTTATTTCCATAGCTAACTTGGAAGGCCATCTTTGAGCTCTGGAAGCATCTGCTCAACTTGATGGAAGGCTAAGGCAGAGCCACAGCTCTGGGGTGGGTTTGGTCTCCCCTGGCAAGGGAGGGCTCACCTTCTGAGAGCTCTGACACTTTTCCCATTCCCTAATACCTCGACATACAGCCTGCAGACGAATAACTTGGGTATCATCTGGAGCTAGTTTAAAATACAAAATCTCCACCCAGACCTACTAGATCAGGATCTGCATGTTATGCCACATTTGGAGGGATTCATATGCATGTTAGAGTTTGAGAGGCACTGCTTTTAACCTAGCTGGATGGAAGAATCACCTGTGGAGCACTAAAAACATTCCCCGACATATTCCCCACTCCAGACAAGTTAAGCCAGAATCTCTAAGAGTGGAGCCCTGGCACTGGTGTTTATTATTATTATTATTATTATACTTTAAGTTCTAGGGTACATGTGCACAACGTGCAGGTTTGTTACATAGGTATACGTGTGCCATGTTGGTTTGCTGTACCCATCAACGCATCATTTACATTGGGTATTTCTCCTAATGCTATCCCTCCCCCAGTCCCCTACCCCCCAACCGGCCCCAGTGTGTGATGATCTCCGCCCTGTGTCCATGTGTTCTCATTGTTCAACTCCCGCCTATGAGTGAGAACATGTGGTGTTTGGNGCACAACGTGCAGGTTTGTTACATAGGTATACGTGTGCCATGTTGGTTTGCTGTACCCATCAACGCATCATTTACATTGGGTATTTCTCCTAATGCTATCCCTCCCCCAGTCCCCTACCCCCCAACAGGCCCCAGTGTGTGATATTCCCCGCCCTGTGTCCAAGTGTTCTCATTGTTCAATTCCCACCTATGAGTGAGAATATGCAGTGTCTGGTTTTCTGTCCTTGTGATAGTTTGCTGAGAATGATGGTTTCCAGCTGCATCCCATGTCCCTACAAAGAATATGAACTCATCCTTTTTTATGGCTGCTTAGTATTCCATGGTATAAATGTGCCACATTTTCTTAATCCAGTCTATCATTGATGGACATTTGGGTTGATTCCAAGTCTTTGCTATGGTAAATAGTACTGCAATAAACATACATGTGCATGTGTCTGTATAGTAGCATGATTTATCATCCTTTGAGTATATACCCAGTAATGGAATTGTTGGGTCAAATGGTAATTCTAGTTCTAGGTCCTTGAGAAATAGCCACACTGTCTTCCACAATGGTTGAACTAATTTACACTACCACCAACCGTGTAAAAGCATTTCTATTTCTCCACATCCTCTCCAACATCAGTTGTTTCCTGACTTTTTAATGATTGCCATTCTAACTGGCATGAAATGGAATCTCATTGTGGTTTTGATTTGCATTTCTCTGATGACCAGTGATGATGAGCATTTTTTCACGTGTCTGTTGGCTGCATAAATGTCTTCTTTGAGAAGTGTTTGTTCATATCCTTTGCCCACTTTTTGATGTGGTTGTTTTTTTCTTGTAAATGTGTTTATTTGTAGATTCTGGATATTAGCCCTTTGTCAGATGGATAGATTGCAAAAATTCTCTCCCATTCTGTAGGTTGCCTGTTCGCTCTGATGGTAGTTTCTTTTGCTGAGGCACTGGTATTTTTATAAAGAGTTTCCAGATAATTCTATGTGCATACTGAGTTGAAAACCACTGACCTATGGTCTGGGTTAGCCACCTGGTTTCCAAGGCACTGAATTCCCCTCACATTGTAAAACAGAACACCATGAACCATTTAGCCACAGGCTCAGATGGAGTTGGAGTAATGTTAATTAAGCATTTATCCAGGAACTGGTTAGGAAACTCCTGGTCAGAAGCAGATGCAACCACTGGCTTCACCCAAAAGTGTCAAGATGGCCACTTGCTACAATTTCTGGTCTTGAGTATTCTCTTCTGGCTTTGGAAGGCATCCTTCACATAGAACCAGGCCCCTAATATTCTTTATGCCTAAGGAGACAATATCTAGTCCTGGCCCCCAGGAAGTTATCTTCTCTACCTATTGATAGCAAAGACATACTGAGGGATTGAGTGTTGATTTTCACACAAGTGCTCACTTTCAGAAAACACAAAAGTGTTTAAAAGCAGTTTTCCACCGGTCTTTGGGCTGGGATAGATGCCAAGGTTCAATAACTCTCACAGTTATTTCAATACATTTTCTTTCCCACTGTGCCTTTCAGTTACTGAATGCCAGCATACTGAGATTCTTCCCCAGTCAATACATCTCAAGCCAGTCCCTGATTTGTCTCAGTATCTCCAGCTCTACGAAAATATTGAGGAGATTTCCACCAATAGATTGGGTGCCTGAACCGATCTTGGTCAAGGCTTGGAGGTATTAGCAATTCTGTTTCTTCTTCCTGCCTTAGACTTGCCTTTCCATGCACCTGATATTGCTGTGGTCCTGAGCATGGCTGCATGAGCAGTGGTCTTTCTCCTCTTTCCTTATTATTTATTATCCTCTTTGAACTAGATTTAAAGCATACCTGAGACTCCTGCTTACCTGGAGTCTACGCGAGCTCCTTAATTCTTCCTAGATACTTTTATTTTTTAGGTTATGATCCTGCTTAGACCCAAGACCTCCTGGAATTAGCGTGCTGAACCTCATCTATTTGGGGTCCCCAGATGTTCTGTGCACTCAGCAACTCAGACCACCATATACACTGGACTGCATTGAGGTTAGGCCACACTGTAGTTTGGACTGCTGGTTTCTCCTCTTAGGCGTTGCTTTCTTATGGGGCCACCTTGGCTCCTTCCTGTCTTGTTTTCTCTCCTTTTCCCTTGGCTTGGCATTAAGGTCTCAGATCACTGCTCCTACCCCCGCCCAAAATAATACAGTGGCAGCATCTGCTCAAATGCAACCATGGGGACTATGCCATCATGACTGCTTTTCTCAATAACAATGGTATCACTAGTTTTTGCTGATGAGGAAACAGATTTGGAGATAAACCAGACAGTGGTGGTGAGAAGACCCCAACTTTCTCACTTCTGGTTTAGAATACCCAAGGCTTCTTCAGTTCCATGTCATCACATTGCAAGAAGACCATTAAGAAGAAATCTGAAAACCCAGATTGAAATCCAGAACTGAGGCTAAACCAAAGTGACATTTGTGTTTGGCATATACTGAAAATGTAACCAGGGTGTTTCTGTAATAAGCACCCAGTCCAGAAATAAAGAGCCTTCCTTTCACAGAAGGTGAGATTGTCCTAGGAGGTTTCTGGGCTGCTGGTCATGGTGGCTCCTTCAGGGATAACAGAACACTCACTAGTCTCTGGAAGCAGATTCATGAGGAAGCTCAGAGGATTTCAGATGTTGTTGCTGTCTGTAAAAGAATTTATAATTTGCATCTTCCTGTGCCCAACTTGCTCCTGGGCACCTTCCTCTGGTGCTTGAAGTTGGTATGCCTTCTGTCCAGACAAGTAGCTTCTTGGCCTATTAATTATGTAATTGAAAGTCTAAACCTTCTCATTTTAAATGATAATAAAATGTTTAAAGGTGTGTTGCTTGTAAACCTATATATATATATATATTTTTGCCTTTCCATTTATTGCCATTCATTGCTTTTTATCATGGGCTGGCTGGCTGGCCAAGCCAAGCTAATTACTGCCCTATTGTTTTTGGAAGACTAGGTGACACCCAAGACTATTAATGAGTCTATAAATTAGTGCTACAGAGGAGCCTGGCTGCTTTCCTCTTACCCCTTCTCTCATTAGGCATGTTGTTCTGCTTTGGACAAATCTGAGAAGATGGGCACAGTGGAGTTGGCTGCTGATAAGACCGAGAGCATGGGTTGATCAAGAAAACAGCAATGAGCGGCAGAGACTCCAGGGTCCAGGAGAGTGAGAGAACCAGGGGGACCAATATAATGGGAAAAAGGAAAGGAGAATTCTAAACTGAGAATTGCCACCCTGTATTACTAGAAAAGTGTCTACCATGTGATCAAGACCCATGCTTACATGTTAATGATGTTACGTTGATTCTTACATGAATACACTCCCCTGAACTGGAATGAAACCCAGCAGTTATATGATGTCTATGGGGACAAGGTACATGTTAAAGTGTCAGAGCAGGTGGCTATGTATCTCTTCTTTGTATGTTACCATTAAATCTAATCCATTCTTATAGTGACATAAAATCTAACAAAACTTTTTATTCAGGATTCCCACTGTTTTTAAACTTTATAAAATAAAGACTATTATCTTTTTTGGAGGAATATTGCCGATCACATAATGTAACTTAATAAATTATGGAACAAACGAATTGTTACTTTCTCGATAAAACTCTATTTGCCCTAAAAGTTATATGGAGTATACCTTTATTTTGTTTTTAAACATTTTTTTTTAAACAAAGTGTATTTTTTTTTCCATTGCAAAAGTATTATGGTAACTACAAAAGAGTAAAACGAAAAAAAATCATCCCTGGTTCCAAAGACCACCTCTATTAGTATTTTTGTGTATTTTCATGCAGACTTTTCTATCAAGAATTCTTTCGTTTGTTTGTCTGTTTTTTTCGGGGGGATGAAGTGGAATGTGGGATATAAATAGTTATTTAAAATTTTTAATTCAAGTAAATTGGTTTGGAGGCTTCTGCCATTCTTTGGAGTCACTGGGGATTTTTTGGCATATTAGAAACATCTGCTGTAAGAACTTAGAACACAGCTGGCACATTACTGATAAAGAAGCTGAGATGTAGAACAATGCAACAGCATTGTTCTTAGTTACCCAGTTAGCTGGGTTTAGAACTACATCTAGGACTCCCACCCCAGGCATCCTTTTTGTGTCTTTCAAGTAAGTATCCTTGTAATGTAATCACAGCAAGGAAAATAACCAGAGAAATTAAGGATAGCCTGGAATTCCTGCAAAATATCTTAATGTGAAATAAGCCAATTCCTTAGAAAGAGAAAATGAATAGCCTAAGTGCAATGGACTGAAGTTTTTGTGTCTCCTCCAAATGTATATGTTGAAGTCCTAGCCCCCAAAGTGCTAGTATTAGTAAGTGGAGAATTTGGAAGTACATAGGCCATGAGGGTTGAGCCCTTATGAATGGGACTAGTGCTTATAACAGAGGCCCCAGAGAGACTGCTCATCCCTTCTATCATCAAGAAGCAAGAAGATACCATCTATGAACCAGAAAGGAGGCCCTCATTAGTCACCTGATCTGCCACTGCCTTGATCATGGACTTTCCAGCTTCCAGAACTGTAAGAAGTAAATGTCTGTTGTTTATAAGTCACCCAGTCCGTGGTATCTTGTATAGCAACCCAAATGGACTAAGACGCTAAGTGACCTCAAGTAACCAAAATGTCTGGTTTGAGGGCAACAGTCCAGCTGCAAATACTGTGTCCACCAATTACAAGCTGGCCTTGGGCAAGTTTCTTTAATAATTTCTTTATTCAGCAAATATTTACTGAGCACCAACTATATGCCAGGTACTCTCTGTGCTGGGAAAATAGCAGTGGGCAAAGCAAAATCAGTTTCCCCATGAAGCTTATATGCTAGAAGGGTAAGATAACAATACAAAAGTGAATATATGTGTGTCAAATAGAAACAAGTGGCAAGAAGAAAAACAAAGCCAGATGAGAGGAAGAGGGAGTGCCAGGGTGGTGCTGCTATTTCATAAAGGGAATACCTCCCAGATAAGGTTATATTTGAGTAGACATTCAGAGAAATTTCTTTTTTTTTTTTTTTTTGAGACGGAGTCTCACTCTGTCACCCAGGCTGGAGTGCAGTGGCCGGATCTCAGCTCACTGCAAGCTCCGCCTCCCGGGTTCACGCCATTCTCCTGCCTCAGCCTCCCGAGTAGCTGGGACTACAGGCGCCTGCCACCTCGCCCGGCTAAGTTTTTGTATTTTTAGTAGAGACGGGGTTTCACTGTGTTAGCCAGGATGATCTCGATCTCCTGACCTCGTGATCCGCCCGTCTCGGCCTCCCAAAGTGCTGGGATTACAGGCTTGAGCCACCGCGCCCGGCCCAGAGAAATTTCTTAATATGTTCCAGCCTCAGTTTCCTTATCTCTAAATGGGATAATGATAGTACCTCCCTCACAAGGTAGCACTAAGAATTCAATGAGAAAATACATTAAAGCAAAATGCCCCATTGATGGTCACTATAGTTGTTATCATTTACTTCCTCTCCTGTCAAATGGAAAAATTCAGCAGATTTATAAAAACCTTTGCAGCAATAACACCCCAGTTATTCTTACTCTTTGACTTGTATGATGACACGTGCTCTTAATGGAATCCTGGACCTAATTCTCAATCCTTGTTTATGCTTAGTCTTACCTGCGAAAACTGCCAACCCATCTGGCATCAGGTGGCGATATTAATGCATAGCTGAAAACAACTAAGCTATATTGAATAAACGATAACTCTAGGTTTAACTCCCTATGCAATGCAACTTTTCACTGCAACTTTTAAACCAAGATTTTATCCAGTAGGGGAAAGCAAATGAGTCTCCTATGCTTAGATTCATAAGGATGTTTCTATGGATATAAGACACTCCCTTGCTTGAAGGGATAATATTAAAACTCATTAAACTTTGAGTAGACAAATGTACAATGGTGCTATTATAGGGAAGCTCAAAAACAGCTAAGGGCTCCACCCGGTTGGCATTTCTAAAGTTAATGTGTCTTACCTAAAAAACAGCTCTCATTTCCACAACCCTACAAGGTTCTGGAGTCTTTGTATTTTTCACCCAATGTTTGAGAAATGACTTGCTGTATTTACAAATTGAATAAAATGATGAAATCTGCGTGCAAATGTTCATGTACCAGGAAATGTGTTTTTGAAAAAGTGATGGGAAATTGATTTCTAAAGTAAGCATTTGGAGAATTCCTCTCCTGAGTTCTGATGGTGTTTCTTCTTTTTGAATAAAAAGTGCCTACTTTAGACCCTGTGTTTTGGAATCTCCCTCAACAACATGGGTCTAGACCTCACTGACCAGGCACTGATAACCATGAGTGTTTTGACTTCCTCATTGCCATTATGATACAATTATTTTGTTTTGTTTTACTCTTTAGATGATTTGATTCAAAATGAGAAGTGGTTCTCCATGACATTTTGTCTGACAGACGAGACTCTTGCATACCCCTGAGGCCTCTTGATACTCTGAAGAGAATGCCGGTTTGAGGAACATTCCTGAGAGTCAAGTTGTCTCAATTCCTTTGGCTTAGCATTGTAGAACTCCTTTTTTTCTGGCTAATTCCAGATCTATGAATGGGTTCTTGCTTATGGAAGAATGTGGTCTCTCTATTTTAAAGACATTTCCCTGTTTTTCTTCTTTTTTTAAGTATACTTTAAGTTTTTTAATTTTTTTAAGTTATACTTTAAGTTTTAAAATTATACTTATGAACATTTGCACACAGATTTCATCATTTTATTCAATTTGCAAATACAGCAAGTCATTTCTCAGACATTGGGTGAAAAATACAAAGACTCCAGAACCTTGTAGAATTGTGGAAATGTGAGAGCTGTTTTTGGTAAGATACATTAACTTTAGAAATGCCAACTGGGTGGAGCCCTTAGCTGTTTTTGAGCTTTTCCGCACATACATGTGCAGAAAGTGCAGGTTTGTTACATAGATATACATGTGCCATGGTGGTTTGCTGCACCCATCAACCTGTTACCTACATTAGGTATTTCTCCTAATGCTATCCCTCCCCTACCACCCTACCCACCGACAGGCCCTGGTGTGTGATGTTCCCCTCCCTGTGTCCATGTGTTCTCATTGTTCAACTCCCACTTACGAGTGAGAACATGCGGTGTTTGGTTTTCTGTTCCTGTGTTAGTTTGCTGAGAGTGATGGTTTCCAGCTTCATCCATGTCCCTGCAAAGGACATGAACTCATCCCTTTTTATGGCTGCATAGTATTCCATGGTATATATGTGTCACATTTTCTTTATTTGGGTATTTTCCAAGTCTGGATTAAAGACTTAAATGTAAGACCTAAAACCATAAAAACCCTAGAAGGAAACCTAGGCAATACCATTCAGGACACAGGCATGGGCAAAGACTTCATGACTAAAACACCAAAAGCAATGGCAACAAAAGTCAGAATTGACAAGTGCGATCTAATTAAACTAAAGAGCATCTGTACAGCAAAATAAATGATCATCAGAGTGAACAGACAACCTACAGAATGGGAGAAAATGTATGCAATCTATCCATCTGACAAAGGGCTAATATCCAGAATCTACAAGGAACTTAAATAAATTTACAAGAAAAAAACAACCCATCAAAATGTGGGCGAAGGATATGAACAGACACTTCTCAAAAGAAGACATGTATGTGGCCAACAAACATATGAAAAAAATTCATCATCAGTTCATGTCCTTTGCAGGGACGTGGATGAAGCTGGAAACCATCATTCTCAGCAAACTATCACAAGGACAGAAAACCAAACACTGCATGTTCTCACTCATAGGTGAGAATTGAACAATGAGATCACTTGGGCACAGCGGGGGGAACATCACACACCAGGGCCTGTCAGGTGGTGGGGGCCTAGGGGAGGGATAGCATTAGAAGAAATACCCTAATGTAAATGATGAGTTGATGGGTGCAGCAAACCAACATGTCACATATATACCTATGTATCAAACCTGCACGTTGTGCACATGTATCCTAGAACTTAAAGTATAATTAAAAAAAAAAAAAAAAGCTCATCATCACTGGTCATTAGACAAATGCAAATCAAAACTACAATGAGATACTATCTCACGCCGGTTAGAATGGTGATCATTAAAAAGTCAGGAAACAACAGATACTGGAGAGGATGTAGAGAAATAGGAACACTTTTACACTATTTGTGGGAGTGTAAATTAGTTCAACCATTGTGGAAGACAGTGTGGCGATACCTCAAGGATCTAGAACCAGAAATACCATTTGACCCGGCAATCCCATTACTGGGTATATACCCAAAGGGTTATAAATCATTCTACTATAAGGACACATGTACACGTATGTTTATTGCAGCACTATTCACAGTGACATTTCCCATTTTAAAGGTACATATTGGCTGTTGTTCCTTTTTCACTTCTGGCAAAGCTGCATTCTTGGTGATGTAAAGGATGAGTTGGATTGAAGGGGGCTGAGCCAACTTATCAGCAGTGTGTATAGGCTGTTCCATGGTCATCTTGCAGTTGACAGGTGATTGTTTTAGGCTGCTAATTCTCCTTATTGTCTCTTCTTGAGCCTCTTCACCATAAAAATAAGCCTTCCTAGAACACCACAGGGTCTAAGGTAGGTAGCTAAAATGATTTAAATCTAAAAGTCCTTCACTCTATATTTGTAGAAATTTCTACCAGGAGATGTAGGTCTCAATATGTTTGGATTAACTTTTTTTAAAAAACAAAAACTCAGAGAATCTAAGAGGGAAACAAGACAAGCATGAAATTTCAGTGGTAATAGGAATATCCGGCATGCCGCTGTGTAAGTGTACCACATACTAAGCAAGAATCTCCAAAGACAGGCAATCCTGTGTGACAGATATCAAAGAAAGAGGTAAGGTGGCTTTTTTGGTTATTTGATCTTTCCATTTGGTCCATTTTATAGATCAAAGTGCAGGTAAAGTAGCTTTCACAGTGAGGGCCTCTGAAATGCTGTCTTTCTTGCATTCACTTTTGTGGCAGCAGCAGGTCCGTAAGATACTTTCCTACTCAATGTACCTTAGTATGGTCTCCTAGCCTTGGTCATGGTCTTCACACATACTGGATTTACAGATTCATAATAATGCCAGATTACTTTTCTAGCCCCACAGACATAGCCATTAATTACATAAACAGGCACGTGGCTAAGGACAGAGATCATCAGGAATGTCATTGTGAGGCCCATTGTGCCTCAACAATTTTCATGAATTAACATGACTTTTGAGTATCTGTTGATTGAGAAATTACATAAGGTGAAAAAGAAGCTAGTGTGAATTCAGTTACATGATCTCTGTTTAAATGTACTTAAATATAACCATTGATTTTTAGTTATATAACTAATATACATCTACATTTTCATTAACTAAATTAGATGCAATCCATAAAGCTGTAGCCTCTTCTCATTTCTTGACCTGAGTTCCAATTCTAAGCTCAACCTATAGTACTACTACTATAGCATGTATCTATCCATACCTTTTCTCTGCTCTCATATATGTATATATGCATCTATAAAAATATTTGGTACTGCTTCTTATATGTATATATACATGTATACATCATACTATATGTATTATGCTGCAACTTCAAACTATGTCTTAGAAGTCATTATTATTTTTTAACCCCTGTGTAATATAACATGGTTTATTTACCATTCTCCTACTGTATTTACTTCCATAAATGCAAAACCCAGAGTCAGGAATGCCTGCTCCTTCAGTAAAAGAGAAATTTGAAAACTGCCCACTGGCCCAGGGAAGCTCTCAGGAAATGCATGACTACCCTGGGTTTCAATGGAAAAAATACTTTCCATTATAAATGGAAACTTCACAAGTGTGCCATGCATGGGTGTGGAATTCAAATTTACCCTACAGGTATGTTGTGGAATCCCAAGCTGAGAAATTAATGTAGAAACTGACTATGGCCTGATGAAAACACGGGGGCTTCCTTTATATGAAGTCTCAAAATCACTCTCTAAGTCCTTTTTTACAATTCCCAACATGCAAAATATACCCCACCCCATGCCATAGAACAAAATGATAGAAAAAGCAGAAAAGTTTATACCACAAAACTTAAGCAATATGAAATGTAGAATGCTATAAAATAAACATGTTTAAAGTAAGAAAATAAGGGAAAATCATAATAATGGAACAGAGTGCTAAAAAAGAGAACAGGTTCAGGTATAAAATATTAACATAAAACTTTAGAGGCTGGGCATGGCGGCTCACGCCTGTAATCCCAGCACTCTGGGAGGCTGAGGTGGGCGGATCATGAGGTCAGGAGATTAAGACCATCCTGGCCAACATGGTGAAACCCCGTCTCTACTAAAATGCATACAATTAGCTGGGCATAGTGGTGCACACCTATAGTCCCAGCTACTGGGGAGGCTGAGGCAGGGGAATCGCTTGAACCTGGGAGGCAGAGGTTGCAGTGAGCCGAGGTTGCACCACTGCACTCCAGCCTGGTAACAGAGCAAGACTCCATCTCAAAACAACAACAACAACAAAAAATCGCTTTAGAAAGGAAAACTACAGCTATTGAAAATAATTGTGCCTTGTAAATAAACACTGATGAAAGGTAAAGGTTTATCATTTCAAGATCTAATTATTAGTGATTAAATAGTGAAAGTGAAGCAATAGTGCATATTCCATGCCAGTATTCTATAAATGTATTGATTTGTCATGATTTCTCATTCATCTAATTTTAAGAACAAGTCCTCTTTATCCAAAATAGCATAAGCCACATAAATAGTTACCCAAGGCAGAGAAAATATAAATGAAATCCAAGGTCTTCAGACGTCTCTGGACTGAAGTCTTTTAGTCTTCTTTGACTTTTGACTTCTGTTTTAGGAAATAAATTTGCCTGTGGAAATTGAAGGACCATACCATGTAAGTATAAAATAGTTCTGAAGGCAAAAGGAAAGTGCCTGTAAAAGTCGAACTTTAAACCTTAGGAACATCTTGCATCCCATCAGAGTAATGAAGAAAATCTTGTTTTGCTTTGCTTCTGGGATTTGGCATTGCAATAGCCTGGGGAAATGGACACTGCTTCCCTTCAACAATGAAGTTGTCCAATATGTTTAGACTGCAAAGAACTTCTAGTTGATGGTAGTGCTAATGAAGCAGTTGTGTATATTCTATGCTGAGGGGACAACAGAGCACAGGAAGAGGCCCAAATAATTTTTGCTTTATAAGTAGGTGAGGTTTTTTTTTGTTTTTTTTTTTTTTTGCTGACTTTGTTGCTGTTAGGAAATGCATCCTCCTCCCAATTCACTGTTGAGAGTCTGGATCTTTTGTGTACAGTTGTCAAGGGTTTTCTTATGCTTTCAAAATAACACTATCCCAAGAATACTCATATTTTTGTTTCTACAACATTTGGGATGCCAGCTTATAAACTGAGCAATAAAATGTAATCTGCTAAATATGAAGGAATCTTTATTAAGATTTCAATTCTTGTCCGAACTTCTAATCCATCTCTTCTACTTAGGAATTTTTTTAAATGAATATTCTTTGTCAAAGAGAATATCAAGTGCTAAATGATTTATTAAAATAAGACAGTACAACTCTAAGTTAATCACCATAGAAAATACAACTTTTCTAGAGATCAGTGTCTACAACTTAGATTTATTGGAAGGCTTTAGAGTACATACACTTAAACCATTTGAAAAACTGATATAAACAGCTAAAGGAAAAAGAAAGAAGCTATGAAATTTACAGTTGGGTGATCCTGAAAGAAGAACAAAAAAATTCCTGTTAAGTTTACATAAAAACAACAGAAAATAAGACATGGCACTATTCCTTTTGGGAATAATAGGATTCATGTTTAAATCCTGACTTGTTTCTAGACTGTAGGCTTCAGTGGGATCCTGGAACCAAATTCAGAGCTTTACAGTGAAGTCTGGAGAAGGAGTGGCTGCCTGGTTGGAAAGACTTAATTATAAAGAACTTCTTCTGAGCTTCTTTTGTTTTGGTAAAAACTAAAACATGCCCTGGTGGTGTGTGTATGATGCTAAAACATCTGAATGAAAATCAAATCGTAGCCCCAATTTAGAGATGCATGCCTTACAACCATTCCAAATGCAGGGGCAGTCTTTGGAATGGAAGCTTATTTTACTCAGGATCAGGGACGGGCAGTCAGGAAACAGGGCTACTCTCCCCTGGCAGCTGACACTCTTTGGGACTTCCTTCTGTCCTCCAATTGGTTATTGGCTTTGTTCCTGCGAAGAATGGCATCCTCGCACTGCTCCACTTTTGTCCTTGTTTCTTACTTAACCTCCCTGAGTCTCATTTTCTCTTTTGCAAGAGCTCAATTCCTGATCCATGACAAGAACTTGGGAAATGTTCATTCCCTTCTTAATGTACCTTCATTTTCATCCAGATGGCGGTGGCAATTATAATAGCAAAAGGGAGGAAAAGAAGACAGGAAGTTGATTCTTCCATTGGTTTTCTCCCTTTGCTACCTGTGAGGGCCTTAGGAGGAATTCCTAGTCTCTGCCTTTAGGGTCTGGCTCTTCTTTCCTTTTTTTCTGGGGCTCCATGTTCAGCGGGGTCATTGACATGGAGTGTGCCTCTGAAATGCAGACGCATGTTTTTCTTTAGACCTCTATGTGCTGTAAGACCTGCCTTATTTCCTACTGTCATCCTTGTCTTTCCCTGTAGAATATTAGAATTATGAGTTGACTCAGGAGGGAGCTTTGAATTTTCTTTTCCCAGTTTCCTAGCAAGGTGCTTTTTTGAAAGCCTAAAAAAATATTTTGAACTTGCTTTAAGAAAAAGATGGCTTAAGAGGATTGGGAAGTGCGTCAGAGTAGAGTGTGAAGCATGAGGCATGTGAAAAGGTGATGATGGCAGAAAGTCAAAGCAAGTAGAGCCACCCTGAGGTGCTCAGAGAAGAGTGTCCGGAAGCTGATGGACACCAAGAGCGTCCTGAGGAGGAGGCAGATTTCCCTGGAACCTTCCTTTCCTAATTCTGCTTCTTGAGTTTTCCAAGATTGTCCTCTGGAATCCTCATTCCTGCTGCTAGCCAGCTGGGGTGAAAGGTGAGAAAGAGTCATTTATCCTATCAAAGTGTTCGGAATTCATTTTCTTCCAGTGTCATCGCTGCGCTGTTGGATGGAACTCCTTGCATGGCATGTGATGCCTCAGGGTCCTTGTCAGCTGCCCACCTATTAGAGCTCGTTTCTTTGGGAGAAAGTTTCCTGAGAGCTCCAAACAAGCTTGAAAGCAGACATTGCGAATAGTACCTCTTCAAAAGTTAAGTCCTACTGATAATGCAGTCAATTACCTAGATTTTTCTAAATGGCAGATGGTCTAATATTAAACGCCATCTGTTGGGTTAAAAGGTTTCTGAATGTTTGGGAAGACACAGTGCCATCACCAGAAAATGAAACCAGCCTACTGTAGCACCTAAAATCATAAGAAACAAGCAATCCCTTATTTATAGGAGGTGGACTTTGACTGTAGATAGATACGGTTGTTTTGCGAAATAACAGCTGGCTTATGTTTCTTTAGTGGCTTATACCATCGGTAAATCTTTCCTGATGTGCTTAGTGTTTTCAGTTTAATTGGTTGCACTTAAAAGTGTCTAAACTTGCAAAAACAATAGAGAAATACATTAAATGAATACAATCAAACACAAATGGCTTAAAGTTACATTAAAATGGAAAATATCCATATATTATTTAAGATACTGCACTCAGACTGTTAAAGCTTGAAAAAGAATAGTAATTATGTAGTCATTTAAAAAAGGGGGTTTTCAAAGAATATTTAATGGCTTGAGAATGTTTCCATTATAATAAGTAGAAAAAAGCAGATCACAAAATGATATTTTGGAAAATCCCAATTTTGTAAAATAACAGTAAATACATATATGCGTGTGTGTGTGTGTGTGCATACACACACATATGAACATATACACACATAATGAAAACTTAAAGGACTTGAAAATAATAAAGAAAACTTAAAATATTAACAGTGATCATCCAAATGGTAGAATTAGGTGTGATTTGAATTTTCTTTTTTGTATTTTTCCATGTTTTCTATAATGAGCAACTGTTAATTTTCATATAATGTTTTTAAAAAGAAAAAACACGGAAGAAAAGAAAATTAAAGTGAACATAACCTAACTTTAAAATCAAAATTGCACTGCAAAGGAAACATTTCTTTCAAGTAAGGAAAGAGATACACTGCTGAACCAGCAGGAAAAAAGAGAAAGGAAGATTGTAACTGGGTCAAGTACATGTCCAGCTTTCTCTGCAAAGCTCAGGCATTTTTCTTTTTACAGCTGCATCCAAGCTCTCCAAAGCTGCTTTCTTTTAATCTCTGGAAGGCAAGTTTCTGAACTAATCGCAAGAAGAATCACATTTACTCCTGGCTAAGGAGCCCAATTGGCATTGCATTGGCGAGGAGCGTTTGTTTCAGGGTTGCTGACTGTACAAGCTGCTTTCTGTGCCGCTGCTCGGACCGCCCTCCTGAGCTGGGTTGGTGTGGACCTGCTGTTGGCTCTCCTGGTTTTCCCTGGTGCACCAACAGGCACCCAGAAAACCCAGGTCTAACTCTGTCATGACCCATGGCTGTCATATTAGGAGGATGGGTCTGTCTCCAGCCTGAACGGGCTTCCAAAGCTGACAATTGCTCCGCATTAACCAGTTGTCAGAGTCTCCATTTTTTGTTGTTGTTGTTCTCATATTCTCTGATTCAACTTACTCAGAACCTCAGCTTTCTTCCTGAGATCCAGGACTCCAGCCACATGGTGACAGTGCTCTAAGTTTGCCCCAAATGCTGATTCCCAAACAGAGATGTTTACATCTCCTGTCTGGGCATGCCAGCCACACCCAGTGAGGTCCGCGTCTTATGTAAAGGCTGGGATTGCAAACAAGAGTGTAAAATTGAGACAAGGACAACTTTAAGGTTGGGTTTAGAGGACTGTGTTATGTTCTTTTGGCTTGTTTCTGAGCCAAGAATTTTTTCTTTTTTTTAATCAGGGCTTACAAAGTAGCTGGTGAAGTAGCTATAATTATTTCGGTGAAATAGTTTCTCCAAAAATAATAATCTCTATCATGGATTCTGTGCTGTAGGCATGAAAGTAACAAATCTTTGTTCCAAAAAGCTTTTCAAAAGAGAGAATGTGCATAAGTGCTCAGTCTGCCCCGGCAAGCACTCAGCAAAGGTTAACCCCTTGTGGTTGTGTGAAGTCCTAGGGCTGTCAGCTGGGGGCACTGGGCCGGTGTCCCCTGTGGTACAGAACAATTTTCATTATGATGGTGGCGCTTTTGTTTCCAAACTAGAAATTTGTCTCAACTCTAGCGTTTTTTCTTTCACTCACATTTTGAACTTTCTACAAAGCACATTTTCTCTTGGAGCAATGGGGGATGGGAAAGGATAGGAAGCAAGTTGTTGTACATAATGATCTCTCATCCTGCTATTTCTGCATTTTTTTTTTTAACTTCAAGGAATGAATCAAATATACAACTACCTGGAGAAAATTTCTCTTAATTAAGAGATGGGCTTGGCCCGGCACGGTGGCTCACCCCTGTAATCCCAGCACCTTGGGAGCTGAGGCGCGTGGATCATGAGGTCAGGAGATCGAGACCATCCTGGCCAACATGGTGTAACCCCATCTCTACTAAAAATACAAAAATTAGCTGGGTGTGGTGGCATGTGCCTGTAATCCCAGCTACTCAGGAGGCTGAGGCAGGAGAATCGCTTGAACTCGGGAGTTGGAGGTTGCAGTGAGCTGAGACCACATCATTGCACTCTAGCCTGGCGACAGAGCGAGACTCCATCTCAAAAAAAAAAAAAAAAAAAAAAAGAGGTCGGGCTTAATTAAGAGATCTTTTCTAGATGGCCAGAGGAGTGTGGCCAGTGGCCTGATGAGATGGACATTTTGTTCCAAAAACAATCCTCTTGCCCACTCAGTAGGTTCTTTAGTTTTCTGTGTTTGTTTTTTTGCATATGAGACTTGGAGATGATCCACTGCAGACAGGAATCTGAGCACTGGAAGGACTGGAGGACGCCTATCTTTCTTGGAAAGAAGACACTTACTCCATTCTGGGTGGAGGGGATTAGTATGATTAAGTTGGTAAACTCCTTCATTCATGAGGCTGTTATCTAGCAGTTTAAAAGCAAAATTCAAAAACCCTTACATCTTGGCCAACTTGCTTCTCTGAGGCTCTCCACAAAGGCAGGAGGAACCTGCTTGGGGAGGCTCTCCCAAATCCCTGAGATGTGAAGAAACGAACAGACTCTCTTAAAGCTCTACCGTTGATATCCTGCTTTGTCTTGAAATCCATTCCTTTTCCTCCTTTCCTCTCTCACAACAGTTTCTTCCAACTAATGGAATTAGGGGCTCCTTCCTCCCTTTCTCTCCTCTTCCTTTTGTTCCTTTCTCCATACCTTTTTTGTTTTGTTTTTTTTCTTTTGAAGGAACGTATTTTGCATTCATTTGTTCTTTGCCTTTTTTTTTTTTTTGATTGTTTCAACATCTACTCTGTGATAGCAGCATATTTCTAATCACATAGAACAAAAAAATTCTGTCCTTTAAATCCCTTTAGTTCTGTGAATCAGAACATGCCCACCCACTGCTGGAAAAGGCACATGCGGAGCAGTGACTATTCCACAGTGAACCTTTCTTTGGGGAAGATCTTCCCATAAGATTCTTTCACAGTTCTCTGAGGCCTCCCGTGCTCTCTCTGTCATTGGAACAAGATATTCTCCATGAAAATAATCCATTGTACCTGAATGGCACCATGATTATGATAACCACAATATTTTTTTGTTTTCAGCAAAAAGCTTACTTTCACCAATAACTCAGAGCATTTGTGTGGTCACTGGTCACTCATCCTTTTTTTTTTTTTTTTTTTTTTTTTTTTTGAGATAGACTCTTGCTCTGTTGCCTAGCCTGGGGTGCGGTGGCACAATCTCGGCTCACTACAACCTCTACCTCCTGGGTTCAAGCGATTCTCGTGCCTTAGCCTCCTGAGTAGCTAGCATTATAGGTGTGCACCACCACGCCCATGTAATTTTTGTATTTTTAGTAGAGACAGGGTTTCACCATGTTGGCGAGGCTGGTCTCAAACTCCTGACCTCAAGTGATCCACCTGTCTCGGCCTCCTAAAGTGTTGGGATTATAGGTATGAACCACTGCACCCAGCCTCAAAAATCTTTAAAAACACTCATGTTTTCAGATTGTACACATATTGTAATTATAGTCAGCAAATGTTAGATAAGTGCCCAAGGGTCTTATCCTCCATATTATCAAAGCATAGCTTTTAGTAATAGTTGCCTGATTGCTTCCTGTGAATTTCTAGAATGATGATGATTTTGCTAATTTTCTTCCAGCAATAGCATTCAAAATTTGGATTGAGGATTTGACATCAATCTATTCATTTCAAAGCCTCTATCCTGGGCCATTGCTGGGTTAATATCTGACTTTGCATTCATGTCAAGTGGTAGGAGACAGAAAGAAACTCTCCCTGCTAATTACAGAACAATGGGGTGCAATTAGTATCATAATAGGAGGAGCTGTAAAGAGCATGGGAAACGAGGTGAGGGAGCAAGTTCTTTGACCTGACAAGAACCTTAAGAGACAATTTTCTAGTCTATCAAAAACTTGCCTCACAAAGAGAAAGTTGGGACACAAAAATAGGAAGACTTCGTTATCTTTATTTTCATGAAATGCCTTAAAAACCTACATTATGATTTCTGTCACCAACACAAGGACTTTGCAAATGATACTCTTTTTGTGTTGTTGTTGTTTTTGTGTATATATGTGTTTGTGTGTATTTTGGTATCCAAATGAAAAAAAACTGTAAAAATTATGACATTGTTTTATTTAATTGTTCATTTTACACAGTTCTTTAGTTCATTTGAAATACCTTGGCCACTGGGACAATCCTTCATCTTGTGTTAACTTGGTGAGTTGTTTACACAGTTGTGTTGATGAGCACACATGCTTCTCAAAAGCACAATTTCTCAGCCACTGGGGACCAGCCTGGCAGAGCTATTGATTGAGTATAATAACTCAGATATATGGTTTTACTTTCTGCAACCTCACTCCTTGCAGGAAAATAAATGCATTTTGGGAAAGAATTTGGTAAGATTTTGGCCCATGATATGTTTAAAATCTAGGTACCTAAAGCCAAGCAATGATAGCAAACAAACAAAAATAAAGAATGGACACAAGAAAGAAATGTCTCTTCACACCTTCCACTTCTAAGTGTCTAGCAGTGCTGGCAACAGGCAAGAAAATAATGTCTCTCCATGCACCCACTTCTAAGTCTCTAGCAGTGCTGAATACAAGAAGGAAAGATTTTTTTGAACAGCATTATTCCTACAGACAGGTCTCAGCTGATTTCTGAGTAGGAGGCTACAAGAACAAGGCTACACAAGAGAGATAAGCAGGAATGGAAGGCTTCCTTCAGGGGTAACGTTTAAACAGTTACCAATTATTAAATTGCTCTCCTGGCAAGCTCTAATTTAGGACTGACAGAAAATAAAAAGTTTTAATGGTTTATAGTAGAGCCCTTGGCCATATGATTTCTAAAACACAGACCAGGTGACAAAATTTAGCCTGGGTATGATGGACAACTACATGGTTTTGCTTAATCCATGTGTTAATGTTTAATTTGTGGTCAAAAATAAGGCAACTCAATCTAATAATTTTATATGTTATTATAAATCATTCTGTTATATTCGGGTAGTCTAATATAGTGATAAAGAGCACAAATGATGGAACCATATGCCTAGACATAAATGCTAACTCTATAAATATTATCTCTGAGACACTGGACAAGTTAACATCTTTGTGCCTCCATTTCCTCAGATGTAAAATAGATGATTATCATCGTCATCATCATTCTCTTAGGATTGTTGTGAAGATTGAATGAACCAGTCCACATGAAGCACTTGGAAAGCTCTCAGCACACAATACAGACTATAAGTGCTAACCTTTATTTCTTTTACCAGGGTTAACTTGTAATTAACAGTGGCTTAAGCCATAAGAACACATGCTGGTCTTAAATTCATTTAGCTTTTTTTCTGAGCTGATGAGGTGGGCATAGGATCGCTGAGAAATGGATAATCAGGGTCTATCAACAAAGAAATGGGAGAGGGGTTGTTGATTGAAAATGAATAGTGCCAATACAATTGTGTTTAATGTTCTTGGGAAGAAAACTTTTTAAAATGCTTTATTGATTGAGATATATTGACTGTCTTAGGTCTATGGAAACCAATAAGACTAGTAGGAAATTAACTTAAGGTGCTGACCGACCTCCCAAAACTGGGAGTATCAGAGAGCTCAGAAGGACTATGAATCCATGGTCAGAAGAGTAGCTGGTGGGAAACAACACGCCCTTTTATTTTATTGTTTATTTATTTTGAGACAGAGCCTCCCTATGTGGCCCAGGTTGGAGTGCAGTGGCACAATCTTGGCTCACTGCAACCTCTGTCTCCCAGGTTAAAGCAATTCTCCTGCCTCAGCCTCCAGAGTAACCAGGATTATAGGTGTGCACCACCACATTCAGCTAATTATTGTATATTTAGTAGAGATGGGGTTTCACCATGTTGGCCAGGCTGGTCTCGAACTCCTGACCTCAGGTGATCCACCCCCCTCGGCCTCCCAAAGTGCTAGGATTACAGGCATGAGCCACCATGCTCGGCCTGAGAACATGCCCTTTTGTAGTCACATATTAGACTCTGCTCCTTTCTTTCTCTTGGTTGGAACTACCAGGGCAAGTCTAAAGCAGTGTGGGGTAAGGAAGTGGGTGGAGAAAACTCACCATTCAAAACACACACCTTTCTTTAAAAAAATAATTTTGACTTTTATTTTAGATTCATGGGGTACATGTGCAGATTTATTACATAGGTGTATTGCATGATGCTGAGGTTTGGGATACAAATGACCCTGTCATTCAGGTAGTGAGCATAGTACCCAAGAGTTAGGTTTTCAACCCTTGCCCTCTTCCTTCTTCCTCCCTCTATATTAATCCCTAGTGTCTATTGTTTCCATCATTATATCCGTGAGTAATCAATGTTTAGGACCCACTTATAAGTGAGAACATGTGGCATTTGGTTTTCTGTTCCTATGTTAATTTGCTTATTATGGTAATGGCCTCCAGCTGTATCCATGTTGCTGCAAAGGACATGATTTTGTTCTTTTTTATGGCTGAGTGGTACATAATGTATATGTACCACATTTTCTTTATCCAATCCACTGTTGATGGAAACCTAGGTTGATTCCATGTCTCTGCTATTGTGAATAGTGCTGCGAGAAACATACAAGTGCATGTTTTTTTGTTGTTGTTGTTTGCTTGTTTTTTGTTTTGGTAGACAAGTGTATTTTCTTTTGGATATATACCCAGTAATGGAATTGCTAGGTTGAATGGCAGTTCTGTTTTAAGTTCTTTGAGAAATCTCCAGATCTCACTGCTTTCCACAGTGACTGAACTAAATTACATTCCCACCAACAGTGTATAAAAATTCCGGAGGCTGAGGCAGGAGAATGGCGGGAACCCGGGAGGCGGAGCTTGCAGTGAGCTGAGATCCGGCCACTGCACTCCAGCCTGGGCGACAGAGCGAGACTCCGTCTCAAAAAAAAAAAAAAAAAAATTCCCTTTTCCCTGCAGCTTCACCAGCATCTGTTCTTTTCTGAGTTTTCAATAACAGCCATTCTGACTGGTGTGAGATGGTATCTCATGTGGTTTTGATTTGCATTTCTCTGATGATTCATGATGTGGAGCATTTTTTCATATGTTTGTTAGTTGCTTGTATGTCTTCTTTTGAGAAGTGTCTGTTCATGTCCTTTGCCCACTTTTTAATGAGGTTTTATTTTGCTTGTTATTTAAGTTTCTTATAAATTCTGCATATTAGGCCTTCGTTGGATGCATAGTTTGAGAATATTTTCTTTCATTCTGTGGGTTGTCTGTTTACTCTATTGATGGGTTCTTTGGCAGTGCAGAAGCTCTTTGGTTTAATTAGATACCACTTGTCAATTTTTTTTTTTTTTAATTGCATTAGCTTCTGAGGACTTAGTTATAAATTCTTTCTTAAGACTGATGTCTGGAATGGTGTTTCCTAGGTTTTCTTCTAGGATCCTTATAGTTTGAGGTCTTACATTAAAATCTTTAATTCATGTTGATTTAATTTTTGTATATGGTGAAAGGTAGGGATCCAGTTTCATCCTTCTGCATGTAGCTAGCCAGTTTTCCCAGCACCATTAATTGAATAGGGAGTTATTGCCCCATTTTTTATGTTTGCTGACTTTGTTAAGAACAGACAGTTGTAGGCATGCAGCTGCATTTCTGGGTTCTCTATTCTGTCCCATTGGTCTATGTGTCTGTTGTTGTACCAGTACCATGCTGTTTTGGTTACTGTAGCTTTATAGTATAGTTTGATGTCCAGTACTGTGATACATTGGGCTTTGTTCTTTTTGCTTAGGATTGCTTTGGCTAGTCGAGCTCTTTTTTGGTTCCATATGAATTTTAAAATAGTTTTTTCTAATTCTGTGAAAAATGACATTGGCAGTTTGATAAGAATAGCGTTGAACCTGTCGATTGCTTTAGACAGTATAGCCATTTTAACAATGTTGATTCTTCTAATCCATGAGCACAGAGTGATTTTCCATATTTTTGTGTCATCTATGATTTATTTCAGCAGCATTTTATAGTGCTTCTTATAGACATCTTTCACCTCCCTGGTTAGACGTATTCCTAGGTATTTTCTTTTTAGTGTGGCTATTGTAAATGGGATTGTGTTCTTGATTTGGCTGTCAGCTTGAACATTATTGGTGTATAGAAATGCTACTAATTTGTATGCATTGATTTTGTATCCTGCAACATTACTGAAGTTATTTACTGGTTCCAGGAGCCTTTTGCCAGAGTCCTTAGTTTTCTAGGTATAGAATCATATTGTCAGCAAAGAAAGGTAGTTTGACTACTTATTTCCCTGTTTGGATGATTTTTATTTCTTTCTCTTGCCCAACTGCTTTAGTTAGGACTTCCAGTACTATCTTGAATAGGAGTGGTGACAGTGAGTATCCTTTTCTTGTTCCAGTTTTCAAGAGGAATACTTCCAATATTTGCCCATTCAGTATGATGTTGTCTGTGGTCATAGATGGCTTTTATTATTTTGAGGTGTTTTACTTCAATGCCTACTTTGTTGAGGGTTTTTTATCATGAAGAGATGTTGGATTTTAGTGAAGGCTGTTTCTGCATCCATTGAGATGATCATATGGTTTTTGTTTTTAATTCCGTTTATGTAATGAATCACATTTATTGATTTGCATATGTTGAATCAATTTTTCATCTCAGGAATGAAGCCAACTTGATTGTGGTGAATTATCTTTTTGATGTGCTGCGGGGTTTGGTTTGCTAGTATTTTGTTGAGGATTTTTGCATCTATGTTTAACAGAGATATTAGCCTGTAGTTTTCTTTTTACATCATGTTTTTTCCAGGTTTTCATATCAGGGTATGCTGGCTTCATAGAATGACTTAGGGAGGAGTCCCTCCTCCTTGATTTCTTTTGGGATAATTTCAGTTGACTTGGTACCAGCTCTTCTTTGTATGTCTAGTAGAATTTGACTGTGAATCCATCTTTTTTTTTGGTTGGTAGGTTTTTTCTTTTTTTCATTACTGATTCAATTTTGGAACTTGATATTGGACTGTTCAGGGTTTCAATTTCTTTATGATTAAATCTTGGGAGCTTGTGTGTTTTCAGAAATTAATCCATTTTCTCTAGATTTTTTAGTTTGTATGCATAGAGGTTTTCATAATAGTCTTTGAGGATCTTTTGTATTTCTGTGGGATTGGTTGTAATGTCACCTTTGTCATTTCCAACTATGCTTATTCGAATCTTCTCTTTTTTTTCTTTGCTAATCTAGCTAGTGGTCTATTGATTTTGCTTATCATTTCAATGAACCAACTTTTTGTTTCGTTGATTCTTTGTATGGATTTTGGGGTCTCAATTTCATTTAGTTCTCCTCTGATTATAGTTATTTCTTTACTCCTGCTAACTTTGGGGTTAGTTTGTTATTGTTTTTCTAGTTCCTCTAGGTGTGATAGTAGATCATTACTTTGAGATCTTTCTAACTTTTTGAGGTAGGCATTTAGCACTATAAACTTTCCTCTTAACATAGCTTTTGCTGCATCCTAGAGATTTTGCTGTGTTGTGCTCGTATTTGTGGTTATTTAAAAGAATTTGCTGATTTCTACCTTAATTTTATTGTTACCCAAAAGTCGTTCAGGAGCAAGTTGTTTAATTTCCATGTAATTGTGTGGTTTTGGGAGATCTTGGTATTAATTTCTACTTTTATTCCACTGGTCAGAGAATATGATTGATGATTGATGTGACTTTGATTATTTTTAATTTACTGAGACTTGCTTTGTGGCTGAGCATATGGATCTTGGAGTACGTTCTATGTGCAGATGAAAAAGAATGTATATTCTGTGACTCATGGGTGGAGTATTGTGTAGATGTTTGTTCGGTTCAATTGGTCAGGTACCAAATTTAAGCCAGAATTTCTTTGTTAGTTTTCGGCCTCAGTGATCTGTCTAATGTTATCCGTGGGGTGTTGAAGTCCACCACTATTATTATGTGGCTAAGTCTTTTCATAGGTCTAGAAGTAGTATCTTTATGAATCTGGGTGCTCCAGTGTTGGGTGTATAATACTTGGGATAGTTAAAGTCTTCTTGTTGAACCCTTTATTGTTATGTAATGCTTTTCTTTGTCCTCCTACACTGTTAAAGTCTGTTTTATCTGTTATAAGAATAGTAATCCGTGTTCCTTTTTGTTTTCTGTTAATGTGATAGATCTTTCTTCAACTCTACTTTGAGCCTGTGGGTATAATTCCATGTGAGATGGGTCTCTTGAAGACAGCAGACAGCAGATGGGCCTCTTGAAGACTGTCATACATTTCTACTATCAAGGGCCTGCTTCTAAACTTGCTAAAGGACTTAGGACTATCGGCCTCTTTTCCCCATACAACATTCTCCAACCACAGCTGCTATTTGGCTAAACTTAGTCTCCTACTTCATTCATGCTGATTCAGTTCTTCATGCTAATTCCAATGGCCATTCTTATTATTCCATTATCTGACATCCATTTTTAAAAAGTAGTTGTTTAGCTTAGTAGCAAGAAGAGGGAAGAGTCTTCTATTCAGGACTTTTGGTTACAGGAAGAGATACATATTCAAACTAGCCCAAGTAAATGTGTTAAGGGATATTACTTTAAAAATACAAATAAGTGGCTGGGCACGGTTGCGGACACCTGTAATCCCAGCACTTTGGGAGGCTGAGGTGGGCAGATCATGAGGTTAGGAGATTGAGACCATCCTGGCTAACACGATGAAACCCCATCTCTATTAAAAATACAAAAAATTAGCCGGGCTTGGTGGCAGGTGCCTGTAGTCCCAGCTACTTGGGAGGCTGAGGCAGGAGAATGATGTGAACCTGGGAGGCAGATCTTGCAGTGAGCCGAGATCATGCCACTGCACTCCAGTCTGGGAGACAGAGCGAGACTCCATCTCAAAACAAACAAACAAACAAACAAAAAAATAAGCTTCATGAAGTATAAATATTAACATGTCTCAGAACTGATCTGGGAAAGTGAGGCTTAGACTATTCTCTGTTTCTTGGGGGCTTTGTGATGTCACTTACATTGATTTTATTGCATAGACCCGATGTGGTACCCAAAATTTACTAGTTAGCGTGATGTCTCAATTCAAGCACCATCCACTGGCTCGGTCCCTCATTGGTTCAGTCCCTCATTGTCCTTAATTCTAAATTTCTGTGAAATACATTTAATTAGTTTCATGTATTACTTCAAACCAGGTATTGGTCATCATGGGAGATGAAGTAGTGACTTGGTATGCAAAGATACTCTATTGTCATTGGAATGAAAAATGAATTATTCAGAATTTGTAACAGGTTGTAGTAAGTGGACTAAGCACAAAGAGCTAAGAAATCTGGGTTCTATTTCTGATTATGTCACTACCTAGTTGTAAGATCTTAAATTCTGTAAAAGATGAAATTGAAATAGTTGTTCTCAAGAGTTTCACTTGCCATAATATATATATATATATATATATATATATATATATATTTGAGACTGAATCTCTCTCTATCGCCCAGACTGGTGTACAGTGGTGCGATCTTGGCTCACTGCAACCTACACCTCCCGGGTTCAAGTGATTCTCCTGCCTCAACCTCCTGAGTATCTGAGATTACAGGCATGTGCCCCCACACCCGGCTAATTCTTGTATTTTTAGTAGAAACGGAGTTTCCCCATGTTGGCCAGGCTGGTCTCAAACTCCTGACCTCAAGTGATCCACCCACCTCGGCCTTCCAAAGTGCTGAGATTACAGGCATGAGCCACCATGACTGGCCTCTTGCCATAACATTCTGTGACTCTTCATCTTAGGATCTGTTTATGACATGTTACAATTCCTAAATTTATTATTTTACTTTGACTATATTGTATGTAGACTGATTCCAGATAGCAGTTCAAGAACCTTAAATTCATCAACAATATGTTTTGTTCATCCCACTGTGGTGCTTACTTCTGGGAATGCTTTCTATATACAGCTAATCTATGATGCCTGACTTCTTGTTTATGGCTGACATAATGATAGAGAAGGAAGCAAGACAAAGATAAATTCAGGACCTCTGGATGAGGGTGCAATTCACTAAAATACACAGAAGACATCAAAGTGTTTGTTGTTGCTGTTAATAAATACATAATAAATACATCAATATTCATATATTGCTACATGTATAAGACCTTATTAATGTAAGCATTACTTATATTAGTAAGATTCATTGTAACCAATTCAACATTTTGTTTGCATGAATGCTATTTTGAACATAGAACTAGTTCCAGGAACCTTTTTTTTTTTGTATTAAAATAGGATTAAAATTGAATAGTCTACCATACCATATTTTGAATTCTGTACTTCTATAATGGCACAGGAATAAAAAACAAATGGATGAAATACGTAAGGTAAAAAGCAGAAAAAAAATTCATGTGTTTAATTTTAAGTGGAAAATCTGTGCAGGGGAGAGGTTGCCTCACGAGGGGATGATTGGTATGGAAACCATGTTTATAACAGTCATGGCAGAAGGAATCAGAGAGTCTTTGGCTGTCTTCACATATTTGGGCATAGAGGAAGGAAATGATGGCTGTTTGTTTTTATAGCGGGAAAACCTGGATGAGTTAACAGTACAGGGTAGTGGATACGAGTGTGGTTCCTAGAGTGAGACATCATCTTGGGCAAGTCCCTGGATCTTTTCTGTGCCTTGGCCCCATTATCTTTGTTAGATTCCTCCAGAAGTAGATCTAGACACCAGGTTTCAAAATGCAAATACTGGGAGGTATTCCAGGAAACATTGGTAAGAGAGAGGGTAAGTGAGCAGGGGGAGGTAAGGCAGCCAATAACAGATGAGTTATCAAAGCGTGATACAATTGCAGACAACCAGAGCTGAACCCCTCTAGGGAACTCTGAGAGCCAGTGTAGACCACATAACTCAAAGCCAACCCACTTGAGGAGCAATCCTCTCAGTCATTGACTGAGGAATGCTTCTAGGAGGCGTTAATTCTCAGGCACTTCTGACCAAACATACTGCAGGAAAGTGGGCTCTTCTACCAGAGAATGACCTCTGGCCAAGAGATGCAGGTGCAGGCACTGGAGAGTTCTGCTTGCCTGCACTAAAATGGGGAGGCTCGAGGGGAGATGGATAGGACACAGGCAGCATCTGCTACACTCTACCTAGAAAATGGGGGTGATCATGAATGTATTTACCACATCCTGTGCTTATGAAAATCAAATGGTACATGCAAAGCTCTTAGGACAGTGCTTGGCATAAAATAAGCACTTGATAATATTATTATTATTAAAATCAGATTAATTATGTTTGGCAAAAATGCCCATCAGTGAGCTGTCTGGTGATATGATTTGCTCATGTCAAAGGAGGGACAACAGTGGAAGCTCCCCACTGAAGCAATCTGTAAAAGCATTCCTATGCTGCATGGGCAGCTGGGTTGGGGGCCTGTGACGTGCCCTCCTACCCTGCGTTTCCATGCTTATTCAAATCAACATGCCTGTGGCAGACATATTTTGTGCTAATACCTTCTGCTCACCTGATTTCGGCTGCAGCTGTGGTGAACAGGTCCAGTTTTGCCACCAGGAACCTAACTCAAGCACCTGCTGCAACATCTCTCAGCTTCTTTCCTTGAGATTTTTTTTTCAAAGCAGGGCAGATTGGATGTTCATAGGAGTCACTGCCCCTGGGCGGCATTATAGATCATGAAAACCTAGTCCTTGTCCTCTGAGAGCGGGTGGGGCTGGGTAGAGATGGTGAAAGAAAATTAGTAAAATATATATGCTAAATGAGAAATGTATTGGAGGTATCCTGAGTGGAGCTGGGAAACCTTGAGAGAAGAAGACATGTGAGCTAAATCCTGGAGGTTGAGTAGAAGTCAAACCAGCGGAGAAAAGGGAAAGGCTTTTCATTCTGAGAGGCCAACAGGCAAGAGGGTACGGCACCAAAGGGAGAGCAGATGAGCAGTCTACTGAGGCTGGGCCAGGACTGCATGGGGCATGGAGCTCCTGAGACGAGGGAGAAAGGTGAGCGGGGTGGAACAGGAAGGACTTGGTGTGTTACGTTAGTGCATGTGGACTTTCCCCTGCAGGCAGTGGGAGCCTCTGAGACTTTTAATCACAAGAGGGACATGACCAGATCTGTCCTTTACCAAGTTTTCTCTGGGGCAGTGGGAAGGGTAGACTGGGTTGGGGAGAAGGCAGAGGTGGGCAGATGAATAAGGAGGCCATTGCAGCAAGGGAGGAGAACAATAATGACAGCCTAAACTAAGACAACTGAGCAAGTGGGGACTGTAGTGATTTGCACAATCAAGTTTTTTAAAGAACATGAATTAGAAGATGGAAAAAGAGATGGGAGGGAAATGGCAGCTTTTCTCTTATTAGAGGCCAAAGCAAAGCATTTGGAGAGAACTGCCCATCAGTTTTTTCTCAAATGGCTTGCAGATGAAGTCCTTTTCTTCACCTCTCTTGATATAGGCCCCAGAAGGACAATGCCACCTGCCTTTTTTTAAATCCACTACTAACTCATATCCAGATTCATTTCTAGAAGGCTTGATTCAAATGACCCAATATCAGCATCTCCTTCACAGGTCTTGGGCAGAATATTAGATTCCTTGGCTGCTTTTTGTTTCTTGATGTATGGAGCTCTTGCCTAAATGGTACATCAAAAGATGCCTTAAAAACATGCATTGGAATGCGGAGGAAATAATGTGGACTCATGCCAGCCATTTGCAAGTGTGATAAATGAAGGAAGATGCTTGCCAGGTTCATCTTCCTACTCAGAGGTTGGGTAAAATATCAGGTGCAATATAAATATAGCCCTTTAGGGGAAAGTCGGAAAGAAGAGTATCTCTATTAGAGATGGGCCAAAAACTAAGTTAAAAAAAATAAAATAAAATAAAAACACCCTGTGATTATAAAAGAATGAGAGATAGGGCAAGGGAGAATGATTTTCATCCTGTGACCTACAAAACTCTGGAAATCCATTTGTAACAGTTTATGATTAGAAGAGTGCAGAGATACCAACATCTAGTTGATACATTCCAGAACAGTAATGTTATACTTTTTCCTTAATGAATAATGAATTATTATACAGTAAATGAAAATTGTCTCAGAAAAGCACTTATTTGCACTCAATGACAATGACTTTACTCCTGGATTTTTACCACCTCCAGCTTTCTTGAACTGTGTTATTTTATTTCCAGACGTGCACAACATCTTACAAATTAAACTACAAGAAAGAAACAAAGGTTTGACACTTGAATACCATTTGTTCATACATGCTTGCTTATACTTGAAGTGTAGAGACTATTTTAATCAGTTTGATACATCTTAATAATGATGCATTTGATAGAGAATATTATGTTCTGTAGCATTTCTGGGTCAATTCCCTGTTGGCTCTTGTTCTGCTAGTCTGCTTGTAACATTCTGCAGACCCCTGGCACCATTTTCAAAACTGAGGTCCTGAGTGCATTTGGGGGATTGGCAAGCAAAGTTGGGTAGTAAACATGGTACGCCTTCCTGTAATGTGTTTCTTTATTTGATTGAAATGGACAAATATAGATATATTATGGAATAAATGCAAAATGTATATGCATTTCCAAGATCATATGAAATGGTGAAGAAATTCCACATCTAGAGCTGGTTGCTCTGAAGCACTTCCTGGACCTCTGTCCTCCTTACGTCCTCTCCTCCTTACCTCCTCTCCCTAGGTTTGCTTTCACTCTATTCTTGTTCTGGTGCTTTGGAGGAAGTTATTGAAGCATAACCTTGGAAAGATGCTGGACTGGAGTGAGGATAATCTTGTCTCTACTACTTAGTAACCACGTTATTGCAAGCAGAGACACTGGACGATCTGATCTGAGCCTTATTTCTCTATCTGAAGCATGGAGATGTTCTTACCTATCTCACACAGTCACAAAGATTGAAATATAATTAGATTGCTAATATTAAACTTGACTTTGGTCTCCCATGCAGTAAAATGACTATACAAATTCAAATTTTTTTTTTTTTTTTTTTTTTTTTATTGCAAAAGCAGGATTCTTGAAGATGGGACCCCAATCTTTCTGTGTGCTATTCCATGTTTTTTTTTAAAACCTTAATTTATCTACTAACAACCTTAAATTCTTTTGACTCAAATGCTCGTTGCATATTAGATACATTGCAATTTTTTTTTTCTTCTACAAGGAAATAAACCCTGTCAGCGCTCACCCATCTAGTCACTCAGGTTTCTGTTCAGACATCACTTGTCAGAAAGGCCTTCCCTGACCAATGACACATCTGCCCCTTTCACCCAATCCTAACTAATCCTCTTCTCTCACCCTACCCCTACTTCTTCCTCTCCTATTTCATACCACTGCCTGAGAATATGTCATGTATTTGTTTATCGTCCATCTCTCACAAATGAAAAATAGCTCCTCAAGTCAGGGGTAGAGGAGAGCATTGTCTTTTTTTTCTTCATTGCTATATCCCCAGTGTTTAAAACAGTACCTGACTCATAATAGGCCCTCAATAAATATTTTAAAATGAAGGAAAGAATGATTTTTGCTTCTTGAAAGATATGCCATTCCTCAGGACTTTTATGTCCCCATATTTAATAGCAACATGGGAAAAGGATATTTCTTTACACTAAAATACCAACATTGTAATTTTCATGAGAAATGGCAACTGATGGTTGACTTCAGAGTAGGGCAGACCTATGGGAGTTGTGGGGACTGGGTGTGTGGGTGCATGGCCCATCTACCCGGGAGGGCGGGGTCAGTGGAAACTTCTGCTCTGGCCTCCTCTTACATTGCAGTAGTGTGGGCCCAGTGTTGCCATAGCTTCTGATCTCTATTAAACATGCTGGAAAACTGCATTACAAAATGGAAATCTTTTGATTTTTAAATATTGGCTCAAAAATTTTTTTTCAAATAATTTGCATGCTGAACAAAATACTTCTTTGATGGCTTTGTAACCTCTTCAGTACACCAGTTTCAGCCCCCAAGAAGCCTGAAGGATAGGGAGGGACACATACACATGCTTAAAATGTCCTGCTAACCCTTATGCCCTACTTCTAGCCACTTGGGCTACAGAATGGGTGGGCTCTGAAGCCCCATGAATGGCCTGATTAGGTCCAGCAGAAATTTACAGGTTGTGGCAAGGGACATGGAGTGAAGAGCCCTAAACTCCAAATTCAAAGTTAGCCCAGTCCAGATCCCTCTCCCTGTGTGGGCCTCACTTTACCATGCTCCCTTCTGCAGCTCCTCCCAGCTTCTGCTAATTTGGTTTTGCTCTTTCATGTGTATTAGGCTCAGAGCACTTCCTACCCATACACACCCTTCTTTGAGCCCTGACAGCGTCCTGTATAAGATCTTAAAATGGCATTGGTATCTCCCTCATAAGCTTGTAAGAAATCTGAGGATTTCTGATGGTTGTGCATTACTGATTTTTGTACCCTACCCATGCCTAGTACAGAAATTTGCCTGTACATCCTGCACAAGAAACATTGGTTGAACTTGAGCTTCACAAGGGCAGGGATCTGGTCTGTCTAGTTCCTAGAATGATGACTAACACTAGAACAGGGTCAAACGGTGGTATACAGCTGGCACTCATAAGTACTTGTTGAATGAACGAATGACTGCTTTCCTCACTTCACATTTTCTGTGTCTTCTATTCACTGAGCGGCCTAGACTGGGACTGAATTTCCACCATTCATTGCCTCTTCCACACAGTTCTGACCCCGCTATGGTGATGCGGAGGGAGTCATTACCATGAATAGATCAGAACCATGCCCTTGAAATCCTTCCACTAGCAGATGCTCAGCTTGAAGAATGATTTTCCTTTAGGATATGTTTTTTTTAATTGATATCTATTAGATAGAATATCATTATATGCAAGGCTCATGTGTCATGAAAAAAAGTTAAAAGAACGTCTTCAGAGCTGAAAACAGTTCCTGATTTACTAATATTCATTCTTATCAAGGGAAAGCACAAGTGATGGTGACCAGCAGCTTCTAAACTCTGTTGATGCGGTGACTTGATCAAGATAGCCAAACACCTGAATTTCTGTCTGCTCCAGCAAGTCACATGCAGCATCTAAAGGAATTGCAGAACAGTTTCATCCCCGACGTGGTTCACCCAACACTTTACTCTGCCTGTGGACACTGTCCCCTGACCCCTACAAGAGTTCCTCCTTCGCCGCCCATCCCCAATACATCCTCACACAAATCACTTTGCAGTGACTTTCAATATCA
Source organism: Theropithecus gelada (assembly GCF_003255815.1). Classification (NCBI taxonomy): domain Eukaryota; kingdom Metazoa; phylum Chordata; class Mammalia; order Primates; family Cercopithecidae; genus Theropithecus; species Theropithecus gelada. The sequence goes on along the minus strand of NC_037673.1, from coordinate 53,620,135 downwards.
GTTGAACTGGGGGTGGAGAAAAAAGAAAAAAAAAAAAAAAAACCTTAAAGAAAAGAATCTGCTTTGCACAGGTGCAATGACCTCCCTTGATGAAGAAAGGCTCCCTGGATGCCTACAACAGAACCCAGTTTTGCACAATAACCCCGGCTGCAATGTGAGGCTTTGGAGTAATGTGATCTGTTTTCACACAGCGTAGTGTTAGGGTGCTGCTGCCACTCACTCTAAAGGTTACTATCTCTCTTTTATTGTAATTACAAAAGCTAACTGCAAAACCCAAACCCTTGCTGGGAAATTGCCTGCCTACACAAAGAACACAGAGACCCTATCGTTTCAGAGTTTAGTTCTGTCCGAGCTTCTTTATAAAGGAGTTTTTGTCTCCCTCCGAGGCTCCAACCATGGAGGAGCTGCAGATCCAGGTTAGCTGATGGCTTGGAGTGTTTCAATGGAGAAGGCTCTCTTTGGAGGTTGGCATATAGGTGTTTTACAGTTTAGCTTGCAAAAGTTAAGTAAAACTGCAGCTGTGATACAGTGTAGATGGTGGGAAGAGGGAAGACAGAAAGAGAGAGAGATTCCTACTAAATGATGTCTTCTGTTATTTCAGATCCCATCAGCTTTCCTTGAAGGAGGTGTTACAGTGTGTTCATTCTCCCGCTGTTTGCTTTCATCACCCTCGTGCTCAAGGTTTGAGTACTATAATCACAATGCAGAGAGTGTTGGGAGGTATTTATTTTTATCCCAACTGCCAGCATCATCATAGTGTGTGTGATCCAAATTTACACTCTGCATATACACAGCATGTGGCCCTGCTGCCGAGCCAACTGCTTTCCCTAAGGCTGAGGCATGGTTAAATTTCAAGTTTTGCCTTATCAAAAATGTGATAGCAAAAATGTGCGAGTGAAACTCACACTCACGGCAGCTTACTTAGCAAATATTGAAACGTGTGATTTATTGTTCATTGGGAGTCAAGAAAGATGACTCTGTGTGTGTGTGTGTGTGTGTGTGTGTGTGTGCACGCTAGTTATTGCAGACTGGGCAAATTCTCTAAACCAAAACCCATTCTCCCCGCTCTCATTACTAACAGAAGCTTGATTTCTCTGGCCAGCAACGTGCTCAGTTCAAAGATCGCCTTTCCCTTGAGATAGGGTGTGACTGTGTGGCCAGGCTCTGGCTGACTAGATTTATTTTGTGGGACTTACAGGAAGGCTTCTTAAGAGGGAGGGAGGAGGCTTTTGCCCTGAATCCTTTCCTTTTCCTCCTGGCTGGAAAGCTGATAGGAAGCTAATGCCCTCTTCAGCCATCCTGGACTCTGAGGTGGATTCGAAGAAAGGCTGTGCGTGTCAGTGGCTGGAGCAGAAAGACAGAAGGTCTCAGTCCTTGGAGACTCTGCTGCGCCACTGCACAGCCCTGACCTGCCTACCTTAAAATGCATTTCTATGTGAGAGAAAATACTTTTGCATGTTTGAGCCACTATTTTGGGGTCCTCTGTAGCCAAATGCAGTTTCTAACTGATAGATCAACTTGAGGTTTAACACTAACTGAGGCCATATTCTGTGGGTTAATTTGCCCAGAGTGCAGAGAACAATGCTGGCACTGAGTGTCTAAAGGCTAGCTGTTAATACCTGCTTGGGGAACTATTACATTTACTAATCATCTCTGAGTTTACACTTTAATGCAGAAATATCCATTTTAATTGGCTTTATGCTATGATTAAAAGGTCTCTATAAAAATGGAGACTGAACTTGGTTGTCCTATTCAACATTCGATCCACGAAATTTGAGGGTGTATTAGTTTGTTTCTTTAATTATTCACTCAGGAAATATTTATTTAGTGTTTGCTTTGTGTGAGGCAGAGCTTTAGATATTGGCGGGGCTTCTAAGGGGTAGTTACACAAAGAAAAACTAGAAGTAGACCCTGACTTCAAACTAACGGACTAGGAAAGGAGATAATTAAAAACAATAATAACCATGTTTACTTAGCACTAACTATACCAGATGCAGTATTTTTATATATATTTCTCACTGAATATTAATAACAATCCTTTGAAATACATGAGTTCTATTATTTTCTTCATCATACAGGTAAAGAGAGATGTACAACGAGATTAAATAGTTTGTGCAAAGATAGAGTAAGCAGTGAAATGGGAATTTACTGAAGGCATTTGTGCACCCTTAATCTCTGCAATACCTATAACAATTCGACAATTTATTTGCAAGACCCTGTACTGTGTTGCAGGGGAGCAATTCTCAAAGTGTGGTCCTAGGACCTACAGCATTGCCTGGAAAATGCCAGAAATGCATATCATTGGCCTCTCCAAGTCCTACTGAATCAGAAACTCTGGGGTGGACCCAACCATCTGGTTGTTTTGTTTTGGTTTTGTTTCTTCGAGATGGAGTCTTGCTCTATCGCCCAGATTGGAGTGCAGTGGCATGATCTCCACTCACTGCAACCTCTACCTCCCGAATTCAAGCAGTTCTCCTCCCTCAGCCTTCTGAGTAGCTGGGACTACAGGCACTTGCCACCATGCCTAGCTAATATTTTTGTGTGTGTGTATTTTAAGTAGAGATGGGGTTTCACCATGTTGGTTAGGCTGGTCTCGAACTCCTGAACTCAGGTGATCTGCCTGTCTTGGCCTCCCAAAGTGCTGGGATTACAAGCATGAGCCACCACACCTGGCCCCATCTGGGTTTTAACAAGTCCTCCAGGTGATTCCGATGCCCCTGGAAGTTTGAGAACTACTGTAGTAGGGAATAAGTAGATAAGTGAAACTTATTTAAGTTAGTAAGAGGGAAAAGCAAGTATAAAAATAACTATAACTCAAGGCAGATGAGGTCATGTGCACAAAGGAGGCCTGGAATCCTGCCAAGTTTGAGTGCTGCCAGATTTTCTGACTTTTCAAGAGAAACTGGGAGTCCAGATTTTAAGAGGGAATTTCCCAACTTTAAATGTGAAGATGAAATCAAGTTTTCTAAAAATAAAAAAAACAGCCAAATAAAACCTGTCTTCAAGGCCAGTGCCAGCCTGAGAGCCCCTGCTGAGGACAGTGGAGAGGCAGTCAAGGTAAATTTAGGCACACACAAGCAGGAAAGAGTCTACTTCTCTGTGTAATTTGTATCAAAAACTAATAGGAAAATCAGACAGAAGGGTCAAAAGATAGGTTAGTATGTTCTGAGACAGTTCCTATTCATTCCTCAAGAGCTAGAAAATTTTAATTTGACCTCCCTTTTAAGACATAATCTTCAATCGTTTATAACTAGATTTTCCCATGTTTTTTCTCATCTTTTTTCTTTTTATGTTTTGTATAATTGAATCCAAAGTCGACCAGCTTAATCTGATGTCTGAATTGGGATTAAGGGCTCATTGCTTATGCTTTTCTGAGGAGTCCCATTTTTCTTTTAATTGTATTAAATCTAGCAACCTGTACTTTTTTTTTCTTTTTTCTTTTTTAAATTATACTTTAAGTTCTAAGGCACATGTGCACAATGTGCAGATTTGTTACATATGCATGCATGTGCCATGTTGGTGTGCTGCACCCATTAACTCCTCATTTATATTAGGTATATCTCCTAATTCTATCCCTCCCCTCTACCCCCTCCCCACAATAGGACCCAGTGTGTGATGTTCCCTTTCCTGTGTCCAGGTGATCTCATTGTTCAGTTCCCACCTATGAGTGAGAACATGCGGTATTTGGTTTTCTGTTCTTGCAATAGTTTGCTGAGAATGATGGTTTCCAGCTGTATCCATGTCCCTACAAAGGACACAAACTCATCCTTTTTTATGGCTGCATAGTATTCCATGGGGTATATGTGCCACATTTTCTTAATCCAGTCTGTCACTGATGGACATTTGGGTTGATTCCAAGTCTTTGCTATTGTGAATAGTGCCACAATAAACATACATGTACATGTGTCTTCATAGCAGCATGACTTATAATCCTTTGGGTAGATCCCCAGTAATGGGACGGCTGGGTCAAATGGTATTTCTAGTTCTAGATCCTTGAGGAATCACCACACTGTTTTCCACAATGGTTGAACTAGTTTACAGTCCCACCAACAGTGTAAAAGTGTTCCTATTTCTCCATAACCTCTCCAGCACCTGTTGTTTCCTGATTTTTTAATGATTGCCATTGTAACTGGTGTGAGATGGTATCTCATTGTGGTTTTGATTGGCATTTCTTGATGGCGAGTGATGATGAGCATTTTTTCATGTGTCTGTTGGCTGTATGAATGTCCTCTTTTGAGAAGTGTCTGTTTTTATCCTTTGTCCACTTTTTGATGGGGTTGTTTTTTTCTTGTAAATTTGATTGAGTTCTTTGTGGATTCTGGATATTAGCCCTTTGTCAGATGAGTAGATTGCAAAAATTTTCTCCCATTCTGTAGGTTGCCTGTTCACGCTGATGGTAATTTCTTTTGCTGTGCAGAAGCTCTTTAGTTGAATTAGATCCCATTTGTCAATTTTGGCTTTTGTTGCCATTGCTTTTGGTGTTTTAGACATGAAGTCCTTGCCCATGCCTATGTCCTGAATGGTATTACTGAGGTTTTCTTCTAAGGATTTTATGGTTTTAGGTCTAACATTTAAGTCTCTAATCCATCTTGAATTAATTTTCATATAAGGAGTAAGGAAAGAATCTAGTTTCAGCTTTCTACTTATGGCTAGCCAATTTTCCCAGCACCATTTATTAAAGAGGGAATCCTTTCCCTATTTCTTGTTTTTCTCAGGTTTGTCAAAGATCAGATGGCTGTAGATGTGTGGTATTATTTCTGAGGGCTCTGTTCTGTTCCATTGGTCTATATCTCTGTTTTGGTACCAGTACCATGCTGTTTTGGTTACTGTAGCCTTGTAGTATAGTTTGAAGTCAAGTAGCGTGATGCCTCCAGCTTTGTTCTTTTGGCTGAGGATGGTCTTGGCAATGCGGGGTCTTTTTTGGTTCCATATGAACTTTAAAGCAGTTTTTTCCAATTCTGTGAAGAAAGTCATTGGTAGCTTGATGGGGATGGCATTGAATCTATAAATTACCTTGGGCAGTATGGCCATTTTCAAAATATTGATTCTCCCTATCCATGAGCATGGTATGTTCTTCCATTTGTTTGTGTCCTCTTTTATTTCACTGAGCAGTGGTTTGTAGTTCTCCTTGAAGAGGTCTTTTACATCCCTTGTAAGTTGGATTCCTAGGTATTTTATTCTCCTTGAAGCTATTGTGAATGGGAGTTCATTCCTGATTTGGCTCTCTGTTTGTCTGTTACTGGTGTATAAGAATGCTTGTGATTTTTGCACATTGATTTTGTATCCTGAGACTTTGCTGAAGTTGCTTATCAGCTTAAGGAAATTTTTGGCTGAGATGATGGGGTTTTCTAAATATACAATCATGTCATCTGCAAACAGGGACAGTTTGACTTCTTCTTTTCCTGACTGAATACCCTTTATTTCTTTCTCTTGCCTGATTGCCCTGGCCAGAACTTCCAACACTATGTTGAATAGGCATGGTGAGAGAGGGCATCCCTGTCTTGTGCCAGTTTTCAAAGGGAATGCTTCCAGGTTTTGCCCATTCAGTATGATATTAGCTGTGGGTTTGTCATATATGGCTCTTACTATTTTGAGATACGTTCCATCAATACCAAATTTATTGAGAGTCTTTAGCATGAAGGACTGTTGAATTTTGTCAAAGGCCTTTTCTGCATCTATTGAGGTAATCATGTGGTTTTTGTCTTTGGTTCTGTTTATATGCTGGATTACGTTTATTGATTTGCATATGTTGAACCAGCCTTGCATCCCAGGGATGAAGCCCACTTGATCATGGTGGATAAGCTTTTTGATGTGCTGCTGGATTTGGTTTGCCAGTATTTTATTGAGGATTTTTGCATCGATGTTCATCAGGGATATTGGTCTAAAATTCTCTTTGTTTGTTGTGTCTCTGCCAGGCTTTGGTATCAGGATGATGTTGGCCTCATAAAATGAGTTAGGGAGGATTCTCTCTTTTTCTATTGATTGGAATAGTTTCAGAAGGAATGGTATCAACTCCTCCTTGTACCTCTGGTAGAATTTGGCTGTGAATCTATCTGGTCCTGGACTTTTTTTGGTTGGTAGGCTCTTAATTATTGCCTCAATTTCAGAGCCTGCTATTGGTCTATTCAGGGATTCAACTTCTTCCTGGTTTAGTCTTGGAAGAGTGTAAGTGTCCAGGAAATTATCCATTTCTTCTAGATTTTCTAGTTTATTTGCATAGAGGTGTTTATAGTATTATCTGATGGTAGTTTGTATTTCTGGGGGGTCAGTGGTGATATCCCCTTTATCATTTTTTAATGCGTCTATTTGATTCTTCTCTCTTTTCTTCTTTATTAGTCTTGCTAGCATTCCATCAATTTTGTTGATCTTATCAAAAAACCGGCTCCTGGATTCATTGATTTTTTTGGAGGGTTTTTTGTGTCTCTGTCTCCTTCAGTTCTGCTCTGATCTTAGTTTTTTCTTGCCTTCTGCTAACTTTTGAATGTGTTTGCTCTTGCTTCTCTAGTTCTTTTAATTGTGATGTTAGGGTGTCAATTTTTTATCTTTCCTGCTCTCTCTTGTGTGTATTTAGTGCTATAAATTTCCCTCTACACACTGCTTTAAATGTGTCCCAGAGATTCTGGTATGTTGTATCTTTGTTCTCATTGGTTTCAAAGAACATCTTTATTTCTGCCTTCTTTTCATTATGTACCCAGTAGTCATTCAGGAGCAGGTTATTCAGTTTCCATGTAGTTGAGCGGTTTTGATTGAGTTTCTTAGTCCTGAGTTCTAGTTTGATTGCACTGTGGTCTGAGAGACAGTTTGTTATAATTTCTATTCTTTTACATTTGTTGAGGAGTGCTTTACTTCCTACTATGTGGTCAATTTTGGAATAAGTGTGATGTGGTGCTGAGAAGAATGTATATTCTGTTGCTTTGGGGTGGAGAGTTCTGTAGATGTCTATTAGGTCCACTTGGTGCAGAGTTGAGTTCAATTCCTGGATATCCTTATTAACTTTCTGTCTCGTTGATCGGTCTAATGTTGACAGTGGGGCATTAAAGTCTCCCATTATTATTGTAAGGGAGTCTAAATCTCTTTGTAAGTCTCTAAGGACATGCTTTATGAATCTGGGTGCTCCTGTATTGGGTGCATATATATTTAGGATAGTTAGCTCTTCCTGTTGAATTGATCCCTTTACCATTATGTAATGGCCTTCTTTGTCTCTTTTGATCTTTGATGGTTTAAAGTCTGTTTTATCAGAGACTAGGATTGCAACCCCTGCTTTTTTTTGTTTTCCATTTACTTGGTAGATCTTCCTCCATCCCTTTATTTTGAGCCTATATGTGTCTCTGCATGTGAGATGGGTCTCCTGAATACAGCAAACTGATGGGTCTTGACTCTGTATTCAATTTGCCAGTCTGTGTCTTTTAATTGGACCATTTAGTCCATTTACATTTAAGATTAATATTGTTATGTGTGAACTTGATCCTGTCATTATGATATTAGCTGGTTATTTTGCTCGTTAGTTGATGCAGTGTCTTCCTAGCATCGATGGACTTTACATTTTGGCATGTTTTTGCAATGGCTGGTACCTGTTGTTCCTTTCCATGTTTAGTGCTTCCTTCAGGAGCTCTTGTAGGGCAGGCCTGGTGGTGTCAAAATCTCTAAGCATTTGCTTGTCTGTAAAGGATTTTATTTCTCCTTCACTTATGAAACTTAATTTGGCTGGATATGAAATTCTGGGTTGAAAATTCTTTTCTTTAAGAATGTTGAATATTGGCCCCCACTCTCTTCTGGCTTGTAGAGTTTCTGCCAAGAGATCTGCTGTTAGTCTGATGGGTTTCCCTTTGTGGGTAACCCAACCTTTCTTTCTGTCTGCCCTTAAGATTTTTTCCTTCATTTCAACTTTGGTGAATCTGACAATTATGTGTCTTGGAGTTGCTCTTCTCAAGGAGTATCTTTGTGGTATTCTTTGTATTTCCTGAATTTGAATGTTGGCCTGCCTTACTAGGTTGGGGAAGTTCTCCTGGATGATATCCTGCAGAGTGTTTTCCAACTTGGTTCCATTTTCCCCCTCACTTTCAGGCACACCAATCAGATGTAGATTTGGTCTTTTCACATAATCCCATATTTCTTGGAGGCTTTGTTCATTTCTTTTTACTCTTTCTTCTCTACACTTCTCTTCTCACTTCATTTCATTCATTTGATCTTCAATCGCTGATACTCTTTCTTCCAATTGATCGAGTCGGTTACTGAGGCTTGTGCATTTGTCACGTAGTTTTCATGTTATGGTCTTCATCTCTATCAGTTCTTTTAAGGACTTCTCTACATTGGTTATTCTAGTTAGCCATTCGTCGAATCTTTTTTCAAGGTTTTTAGTTTCTTTGCGCTGGTTACATAGTTCCTCCTTTGGCTCTGAGAAGTTTGATCAACTGAAGGCTTCTTCTCTCAATTTATCAAAGTCTTTCTCCATCCAGCTTTGTTCCGTTTCTGGTGATGAGCTGCGTTCCTTTGGAGGGGGAGATGCGCTCTGATTTTTTTAATTTCCAGCTTTTCTGCACTGCTTTTTCCCCATCTTTGTGGTTTTATCTGCCTTTGGTCTTTGATGATGGTGGCGTACTGATGGGCTTTTGTTGTGGGTGTCCTTTCTGTTTGTTAGTTTTCCTTCTAACAGTCAGGACCCTCAGCTGCAGGTCTGTTGGAGTTTGCTTGAGGTCCACTCCAGACCCTGTTTGCCTGGGTATCAGCAGTGGAGGCTGCAGAAGATAGAATATTGCTGAACAGTGAGTGTTGTCTGATTCTTGCTCTGGAAGCTTCATCTCAGGGGTATACCCAGCCATTTGAGGTGTGAGGTGTCAGTCTGTACCTAGTGGGGGATGTCTCCCAGTTAGGCTACTCAGGGGTCAGGGACCCACTTGAGCAGGCAGTCTGTCCATTCTCAGTTCTCAACCTCAATGCTGGGAGATCCACTGCTCTCTTCAAAGCTGTCAGACAGGGCCATTTACCTCTGCCGAGGTTTCTGCTGCTTTTTGTGTAGCTATGCCCTGTCCCCAGAGGAGGAGACTACAGAGGCAGGCAGGCCTCCTTGAGCTGTGGTGGGCTCCACCCAATTCGAGCTTCCCAGTGGCATTATTTACCTACTTAAGCCTCAGCAATGGTGGGCGCCCCTCCCCCAGCCTCACTGCCTCCTTGCAGTTAGATCTCAGACTACTGTGCTAGCAATAAAGGAGGCTCCGTGGGTGTGGGACCCTCCAGGCTAGATGTGGGATATAATCTCCTGGTGTGCCGTTTGCTAAGACCCTTGGTAAAGCGTAGTATTAGAGTGGGAGTTATCCGATTTTCCAGGTGTTGTATATCTCACTTTCCTTTGGCTAGGAAAAGGAATTCCCTTCCCCCTTGTGCTTCCCAGGTGAGGTGATGCCTTGCCCTGCTTCAGCTCTTGCTGGTCGGGCTGCACCCGCAGACCAGCACCAACTGTCCGACACACCCCATTGAGATGAACCCGGTACCTCAGTTGAAAATGCAAAAATCACCCGTCTTCTGTGTCGCTCACACTGGGAGCTAGAGGCTGGAACTGTTCCTACTCGGTCATCTTGGACACGCCCCAACCTGTACTTTTTAACACTATCCACAGTTTTCATTTAGTTATTTTCTCATGTTTTCATTTAAAATAGCATAGGCAAATGCAATAAGAAAGTTTCAATTTTTTTGCAAAAGAATTGTTTTTTTTTTTTTTAAGGGAATCCCAATATATAAACATAGATGTCAGAGGAGTTTCTCTGACTCAACCAGGAAGAAGTGAAGCAATACCTACTGGGGGCTCCACTTGGGACCTGTTGGAGCTATGTTTGAAAATCACTGTAACAAACTATCCAAATATTAGGTTGGTGCAAAAGTAATTGTGGTTTTTACCGTTACGTTTATGGCAAAAATCACAATTACTTTTGCACCAACTTACAATTGCAGAAAGAAAAGCTGGAATCCTAATAAAATGGTTATGCTGCCAACTTTTTACTGGAAGATAGTAGGCTGGCACAATAGTTTGAAATATTCATTCTTCAACTTCTTTATTTGATAAATATTTATCAAGTGCCCTTGGCACTGTAGCTATGTTAAAGTTCCATAAAGGTATATGAAATAAAAGTTAGAGGGTTGATGTCTGGCAGATGTTGCCAGTTGCCTTCTGTGGTATCTGGACTCCAAGACAGCTCCAGAGATGCCCAGCTCTTGGTATTCACACCCTTATGTAACGGGGTCCAGGTGCTCAACAGAATACAGCAGAAGTGATGGAGTGTCACATCAGAGATTAGGTTATAAAGGCTGTGACTTCCATCCAAAAGTCTTTTCTTCCCTTCATCCTTGCTAGTAAGTCTCCAATTTCTTTAAAAGCAACAATGTGTCCAAAAACAAAAACCAGAAGACAACTGCAACAAAATCACATCTCCTCTCCTTTTTTGAGGCCCAGGGTATGTGTGTAACACAGTTTCTGGCCAGTGTTGTACTTGGAAGGTTTCTAGGAAAGCTTTGGTTTCCCTGCTACAGGCACCACCCCCTTCCTGTGTGTCTTGTTTCCTGTCATATAAATGTGATGGTGGTGGTGGAGCAGCCATCTTGTGACCATGAAGCAACTATGAGAATGAAAGCCACATGGTTAGGAGAATGCAGCAAGAAGCCAGAAGAAATCTCCATCCCTAATGACTTTGTGAATCTGTTATACCTTCTCTCCACTATCTACCTCTAGAGCAGAGCTGCTTTGTATGTATATTGTCGCATGAATGGTGTCTCCTGGCGTTGTGAGTGCCAAACTTTGCCTGAGGCAAAGCTGGATGATGTCTCCCTAGAAGGAACGAACTTCTCAGTTTGATTGTTGATACTTCTCACTTTTGGGAATGTGCTCACATGCTAAGAACTACAGAAAATTGTGTTCTGATGGATGGTAGAAGGGAGGGTAGGGTGAGAGAGAGCATGAGAAAATAAATAAGCACTTCACTCAAAGTGTCATGTTTTCACGGCAGTGTGCCATTTTATAAGGTCGTGTCCTCTCCGTAAACACCTCTGATATCTTCCCAGGTTGGTTTTTGTGTCTGCCTCTGTGCTATACTTTATTCCTGTCCTACCCACCTTGAAACTGTTCTTTGAGGGCAGGGGTCATATACTGTTTTATTTCATATTTTTTTATAAATTTTTTCCAGCTTTGTGTTTCACAAACAAATATGTAAAATATTTTTTAATGCTTATGTGTTTGCTTTATTTAATCTAATTAGGGAGAGTAATGTAAGTTTCTGTCCATAGTAGGGATAAGCTTTCTTTTAAAAATACGTTTCTTTACTTTTTAAGAAATGAATTGATTTAAATACAAATAGTGACAGCCCAGGTCATGTGTAGAAAAGGTACAATGTAAAAATTGTGAAGGTGGCACTAGAGATTGCCAAGCACTGACACAGATGCTCAGTTAATGTCGTTGGAACTGAACTGTGAGGAGAAAGCAGATGTGCTTGGGTCTGTTTTGGTGGGGTGAGGGAGGAGAAGGATGAGGATCAGCACAGTAAGGTAAGGGGGATAAAGAGAGGGGGAGACAAGAAGGTGAAAGGGTCAGGAGAGAAGCTTTAGAGCTGGAAGTAGGGTGCATCAGAGCCGCTACTTGAAAAGGGAAGGGAACAAACAGTTTTATCGTGAGTCCGCAGAATATCAAGCCCTGCACTGGGTGTTTTATACACATTATTTAATTTTGAGACACATTATTTAATTTTACACATTATTTAATTTTTCCCAATTTGATATAGGGTAAAAGGATTGGGGACCATGCGGGGAGTATAAAAGATAATGAGCCCTAAAACTGGAGACAGGAGATGAAAAATGTAGGCGATGCCTTACATTTATCTAGAGGGAATCTTATTTAGGGTACGGGTGGATGGATGGTGTGTATGGAAGTGTTTTGTTGTACAGCTGCAGGACAGGCACTTTGCCCTGAGATTTATGAAGAACATTCTCCTTGTTTTCCCACAATGCACTCCTCATAAAGGGGCTTCCTTCCCAGAGGATGTGTAAACTGAGGTCAGAGTGTTGATTAACGATTGAGGTGTCCACTGTCAATCCTGTGTTGTATGTGGCAGCGCAGGGGACAAAAGGAAAGATTGCTCATTTATTTATTTGTTTATTTTATTCATTTATTTTTTTGAGACAAGATCCTGCTCTGTCACCCAGGCTGAAGTGCAGTGGCATGATCATGGCTTACTGCAACCTCAACATCCTGGGCTCAAGTGATCTTGCTGCCTCAGCTTCCTGAGTGGCTGGGACCACAGGCATGTACTACCATGCCTGGCTAATTTTTTTTAAGTGTTTTGTAGAGATGGGGTCTCACTATATTGACCAAGCTGGTCTCAAACTCCTGGGCTCCACCTCCCAAAGTGTTGAGATTACAGTCAGGAGCCACTGTCCCCAGCCTAGCTTTTTCTTTATAGTTTAGATTTTCCCTCTGATAATTCTTCACTTGCTGTTTTTCAAATGTAATGGCAGCCTGGGGACTGGTGGGCGAGCAGTGGGGGTGCAGGATGACTCATCCAGGAGTCAAACCGAAGATCTCAGAATGTCTTTCTTATTTGTACTCTCATAAAGGCAAGTTCAGTTCATATTTATGAGAGAGTACCATAATAAAAGCAAAAACAAAACAAAACAAAACCCCCAAAGCCAAAAAAACATTAAATGAACCTTTAAGTTCCTGCATGGTGCAGCAGTCCTAATTTGCCCTTTGTGATTTGTTTTATGTCTTGCTTCCAAATGGCAATGAACATGTCTCTCCACCACTATGGGGAGGACACGTGACTTCAATAAGTTACTCCCAAAGAAAGATGGGGCTCAATCTGTAGAGCCAGGACACCTTGGACCTTGGCTGTTAAAACACAAAATACCTTTTTAGTTGTGTTGTAGATCTATACTTGTTTAAAAGTTGTTTTTAACTCATTCTCTGGGGAGCTTGGGTGATGGGGAAATCACTATTTCAACAGTTTGACCCTCTCCCATGCCCATCTTGGGAACCAGACTGCTGGGCTTGGCCAAGAATAAATGGAACTTGAGTTTCAAAACCTTCCTACCCAGTAAAGTTTCAAATTTGTAGCTTTTGAAGACAGAGAAGATGTGAAATGTAGCAAACTGCATTGGACATTAACCAACAATTGTTTGGAGAATTCTCTTGCTTTTTTGGGCAAGAAACTCTTCACAGCCATGATTTTAAAAACCCTTCTTTATAATCTTCTCAGTAACTGGGACTGTACAACCTCTGAAGCCCTCTTATCTGCCTAAACATTCTTTGATCCACCCACCTTAAGCAGAACAGGAAAAGGTTTTGTTTGGTTTTGTTTTTAGGCATTGTCACACCCTAATGGAAACTTTTTAGGTTGTATATTAGACCGGCCAAATTAAAAACATCTAAATATAACACCTCAAAACGTATTGTTTATAATTTAATGTGGAAATGAATAAAAAGTAAATTCAGCTTTGGGTTAAAAAAAAAGTTTTAACAAAAGTTATCTTGGGTGAGGAAACTCCTTTCTGGTAATTTGATGTTCTTGTCCTTTCCAATCTCCTCACTCCCTTTTTGCTGTCGTTTGAAATCATAATCCATTGAAATCAACTAAATCTATTAAAATCTATCAAATCAACTTCTGGTAACTGTTAAAATTCTTTTGTCATGTTAGGACTTCAAAAATAGCATCAGTTCAGTTACTTTGCTATTATAACCCCTTTGCAGGTAGGGAGATTAAGAAGTAATGTGTAGAACAAAAGAAAAAACTACACAAGAGATTATGAAACTTAATTTCCAGCTGTGTTGCAATCTTAAGAGAAAGCAAAATATACCTCCTAAATGAATATCTATCTATGTATTCTGTATATAGATACACACACACACTCAATTTCCTTGCAATAGAAAATTATCAAGGGAATCTGAACTTTTAGTCAATTTATTATCATTTCCCCAACATATGGACATCTTGTGATATATTCTTAAATAGAGGTGCTATTAGAATTTTTGGAGCTAAATTATACTGAAAATATGACCAAACTTAAAAAAATACATAAGAATGAAGGAATTGAAACTGAATACTTACTAGGACTTCTGAAGCCTATTCTGAATTGAAATGAGGTGGAAAAAATAAACTCTACTTGCCAGCTGAGGACTCACATTGTCTCACTTGGAAATGTGGACATGAGCCCTTGGTACAATCATCTTTTTATCACTGGAAGAAGTAAAGGACTTCCCACATCAGTTACTCTTTGATTGTTCCAAAACCCAATTCCAAGTTCCTGTAATGCCTGGCAGTAACTTCTTCTGACCCAAAGTAAAGGTTAGTAGAACATAGCATTTCCAGGCTGTGATGTTAGAGGCACAAATATGACATGCTAATGTTACTTTTTTAATGTTGCTCAAAGAAAAGATTTAATCTCTGCACTATTACTTGTGTTACGATTCACTGATGTAAAGAAAGCCATGACTTCTAGATAGGTGGATGGATTTTGGTGTCAATCTTGAATTAGAATCTTGGCTTTACTGCATTTTCATTTTGTGACCATAGGCGAGTTAGCTTCTCCGAGACATAGTTTCTTGTCTGTAAAATAGGTATAATAATAACCTCTAGTGGGGTTTTGTGAGGATTGAGTGAGAAAATAGGTAAATCCCCTGCTTAGTAGAGGTCATTCCCCCATTGTCCTTTTCTGTGACTCACAGGTTTTTAAATCGCTAACATTAAGGATTCTCACGCTTTACCATTGAAAGTACTTTTTAGGTTTCTTGGAAGTGTTTTTGTCTCTCCTGATCTTTAATATCCTTCCTCTGTGTTTCCTTTTTCATCCCTATGTTTCCCTCCTCCATCTGATATTCACCCCAGTACTTACTTAAACCTCCCATCTTGGTTTTCTCTATCCAACTTTACTTTCTTCCTTTTCTCTTCCCTGCAACCAAATAACTTCTTTGATCCTTAGTACTTTATCACTCTCCAAGAACAATTCAGCTATGCATATTGCCTGTAAAAACATTATGGCATTACAAATAATTTTCAAGGAAAAATGTCTACCAATATATCCTCTTTCTGTCTCTGATCATATGCTTATATTTTAAAAATGTGTTTTGTAAATAGTATTGGTGAATAGTGTGGTGCAATGAAAAAAGTACAGAAAGAGGGAGGTCAGTTCCTGTCCAGCTCTTGTGATCCTTGGTGGTTCCATTTATTTCTTAAAACCTCAGTTTCTTCATCTGCTTTAAAAAAAAAAAAAAAAAAAGCAGTTGGGGGGATTATCCCTGGGTTCCCTTTCAGCTTTAAAAATGGTCTATGAATTGGTATCTCTATAAAAAGGCAATGTTCTTTCTATACTGGCTAACCCAGTAATGCAACTGATCACATATCATTATTTGTTTTTTTCACTCGGTTCCTTTGTGTGAGTGCAGAGAATAAGCAGAAGTCAACATTCTGTAGCACAGGTAGTAGGTAGGACATGCTGCCTGATGAGTCAGTACCCTCTTGGCCACCTTCTACCACTTGGGCCTGTTGATCTTTAGCCACACCGATGCTCTCGAATGGTTCTCTTGCTTGGTCCCCTGTAGGACGGGTCTATAACCAAGTTTGTGAAATGGCTGGACGAAATTGGAAGTTCAAGCTTTGGCCGTGGAAAACAACAGATCTATTGGTCTGTGCCAGAAACATATCACAAATATCTCTGCTCTCATGAGCAGCAGCAGCAGCAACATTTCACCAAGAGTGCAGGTCCAATCCGATGGGGGTGTCAGCTTCATGGGAGGCTGGGGGAGGACAGCAAGGAAGATCAGAAACAAACATGTTTAGAAAAATGTCCCCATTTTTCCACCTCTGGAATTGGTTCTCAGAGTATAGTAAAATGCTTCCCTCCCACTGAATGACAGTGAACTGAAAAGCCAGGACAGAGGTTTCTGTGTTAAAATGTTAATGTGAAGTCTTACTGTATTTTCAGTGCTTAAGGGAAAGCTAATGGGAACTTTCCAGGGAAGATGGTGGGTGTTGCTAACATGAAAATATGTATGAGAATTCCTAAATGGAGGCTTTATATGGTTCAGTTGGAGGATAATGAGATCCTAGCTTGTCAGGGATGGGTGGGTAGGGCAGAGGATGGGTCTGGGTGAGAGTGGGGAGAAAGGGTAGAGAAGAAAGCCTGCTTTTGGACTCTGGGCTGGGGAGCTGCCTGTGTGAAGGGTCTAGAATGAAGGCTGATGGGGAAACAGAGCAAAACAGGGGCAGTGCCAGATGGAGAAATTCAAATGGCTGGAAAGCTACACAGAAGGGAGACCCCTGCCCAGAACATGGACATGGAAAATACTAGGGGTTAGTTGAAAAAAGAAAAAAAGAAATAATTCTTGAAGGACCACACTGGGAAGGATCTGTGGATTGAAAGGCAAGTGACCTTTCAAAATCCCAGGGAGTGATCACCAGCTTTGAACCTGTGCCAAGACAGTCAGGGTAATGGTTGCTTGGCTCTTTCTAACATTTGTAGCCAATGCCACGGCTGCCCAATTTGTCCAGGACTTGGGGGACAATCTTGTTTTTGCAAAGAAACTGGAACCCAAAGTTCTAGTCCACAGTCATCATGGTGACCTGGGTTTTCAACTCCACTGCAGGGCCTGCTCCATCTTGTAACTGGCGTTTTGCCTTATTTCCTTTTGACTAAAACTCCGTCTTGGGCCTTAGGAACTGTCCCTCTGTTTTACAGTTATATTTGATTGAGTACCAGCTACTGTGCTGGCACTCACCCTTTACTATCTCATCTATTCCTCATAATAACCCTGTGAGTAAAGCAATTATTCCCACTTGATAGATAAGAAAACTGAGGCTTACAGAGTTTTTGTTTTCTTGCTTGCCACAAATTATGGGTCAGAGCCAGGGTTCAATCCAGGCATTTTACCACCAGAGCCCAGTGCTCTGGTCAGTGTCTCTCCAGCCTGTACCCGCTTCAATATTCAATCTCCGCCCTAGTTCTTTGCAGCCCTGATTACACTGGGATGATCCTCTTGTATGTTCTGCTTTCAGTCCAGCCATTTAATATTTTCTACATTGTCTGCCTCCCTCATCTTTTGCTGATGATACTCAGGGGTCTACCTGCTCCCTGGTTCATGGTCATCTCACATGGACTGGTCCTGCTGCTTAGAGAGAACTCTGCTGGTGGCTCCTGAGCTCTCCTGTGGAGCTCCAGCCATAGTAAGGTTCTCTCTGACTTACTCTGCAGTGAAGTGGAGTTATGTGGGCTTAGTCATGAGGACAGGCTGGAAGCAGTGTTCAGCCAGATAAGATGTGCACTCAGGGTGTGACGTTGGCTGGAGTGTAAGACCAGGCCTTCAGTGACCCCAGGTAGAAATGAGTCCTGTAGGTTTTATTTCTAGATGAGTTGAGGAAGGACATTTTCCCCTTTAATGGTGAATTGGGGTCACTTCTTATGGGAATTTTGGTATGCCTTGAAGGATTCTGCAGCAATTCATCTTGTACATGGCCTGCCCTTGGAGTGCGGGGCCTGGGGCTGTACACTGACATCCTGTTTTGGTGGGACAGAGGTTCTCAGCCCTCGCCGTTCATCACAGTCACCCGGGGAGTTCCTAGGAACAGCTGAGCCCTGCGTGGCATCCTCAGAGGTGTGCAGCTTCAGATGGCCTGGAGTGATGTCTAGACATCCATAGTTTTATAGAGAAGTGCTCCAGATGATTTTAATGCCCAGCCTGCGTTGCTAACCCCTCATGTGCTGGGTGGTTCTTGGGCAGGAACAGGAGCAAGGCAGGGTGACCTGATATTTTGCACTGTTTTATGAGATGCTTCGTTAGCTGTGGCCACGAAAGGAGACAGAGGAGAAGCTCAGGAAAACCAAGTTTATGCTCGCAGTTCCTAGCGACAGGAGGCATGGTCATGCCATGCAGGGGCACGTGGAAAAACAACAGAGTGTTAGGAAGCAGAAGATAGGAACTGTGGGAAAGTTTGACCGGAGCCCCCAATAAATGGGTTTTCATGAGAAAGGCAGGGCAGGGTAGACAGTTTAGGATTGGCTAGTTTGAATTATTTGGGTCAGGCTCTAAGATATAGGGGTGGCCCTTAGTTGCCTGATACCTGGCCCTGGGTTAATTAATGCAGAGGAGTATTGCCTCCTTGGGTGCACAGGCAAGATTGGGTAGTTTTCATATGAAAGGCTGGATTGGGTAGTTTTCATGTGAAAGGCTGAGCCGTTCAGTATCTCTAAGAACTGACTAGGCCCAAGAGAAACAGCCTCTTTCCAGCTAGAAAATAAAATAAAATTATACACACATGCGCGTGCACACACACACACACGCACAATATCTGTTCTGAAATTTCTTCTGAAAATACATCGTTAATGTTGCTTTGCATTGTGAACCTTGAATATTGAGGAATGTAAATCTGATCAAAAAAAGAAGGCTAGGCTCAGTGGCTCATGCCTATAATCCCAATACTTTGGGAGGCTAAGGCAGGAGGATTGCTTGAACCCAGAAGTTTGAGGCTGCAATGAGCTGTGATCCTGCCACTGCACCCCAGCCTGGATGACACAGTGAGACCCTGGCTTAAAAAGTAACAATAATAATAAATAATAATATTTTTAAAATTTAAAAATGAAAAAGAAGAGCCAGGTAGATTCCTTAAATTGTCCCAGAATGCTAGAGGAAGCTCACCATGTACTTGAAAGGTTCTATGAGCCAGAGATTTAGAGAGGACTCTGGAGCTGGGAGGCTATTTTATGGGACTGGGAGTTGCTCAGCAGCGGCGTGCATGAGGGAGCATGCTTGGCTGGCAGGCTGCAAACTCTGAATTCTATGGGAATGTGGCCCCCAAGTTGCCCTGAAGCTTTGGACTGTTGTCTAATGAATTGCCCAAATGTGTTCAGCTCTAGTAAATCAGAGCTGCAAAGGCAGAAATGTGCAGGGGGTAGGGGGACAGCGGGAGAGAAATTTGATCATTTGGTCCTGCCTGTGGAAAGGCCAAGTAAAAGCATGGATCATTATTTAAAGTGCACTGGTCTTTGGATGATGGTTATGATGGTCCACATTTGATGCAAAAGAAAGCCAAATGTGTTCTAAACAGGATTTAAGAAATACAAAGTTAAGGATTTTCTTAGCAGAAAAGTAAAAAAGTGTGCATGCTGTTTACTTACTTTTGCTCACATTTTTTTTTTTAAACTTTTTCAGTTCCTGTTTTTTAGCTTTTGTTTTTAAACCCGTCGGCTCTCAGGGTCAAACTTAGGTTAATCGATGTGTTTTTTAAATCAAAGTTTTGAGATAAACCAAACTTTCATAGCTAAATAGTAAAGGGTTTTAAAATCAAACAGGGGGTCTTTGCACACACGGAGCTCTGTGGCTTTGTGTCTGCATATGCATATGGCTATGTGTGAAGGCAGGAGTAAATGTTCCTTCAACTTGCTGAGCCTCATCTGTAAATTGAGGGATCTGGAATGGTGACCTGTAACTACAGAATACGGGCTAACAGTTGCTGGGTGCTTACTGTATACCAGGCACTAAATTCTTAACATGGATTATTTTATTTACTCCTCACCATGTTCCTAGATGTCCATACTATTACGATCACTGCCCCTCTTTAGAGATTAGGAACTGAGGTTTAGGGAGGTCAAGTAACTTTCTCAAGGTCACACAGCTGGTGAGTGCTGGAGCTGGGATTTTGATCCCAGACCTCACAATGATAATCACTCTGCTTACATGACCTCCCAAAATAACTTTGTTTCCACTTTGTTAAGATGAGTTCTCCAAGATCAGCCCTCCACTGAGCCTATTTCCTCCTAGGTAAATTGCCTTTTTTCATCTGTGCTGAGACATGAGTGGCTACACTGGGTCATGACTGTTAGGCCAACAGGTTAAGCTAATTCTAAATGTAGATAACTGAGTAAGAAGGACTTTAAGTTAGCTTTTCTTGATAATAGGAATGTAAGACTGTGAGCTGGAAGGAACACTACAGAATATAATCATTTTCATTAAAAGCAACTTGCTGGTGCACCCATGTTCATAGCAGCGCTACTCACAGTAGTCAAGTAGTAGAAGTCACACAAAGTGTATATGGATGGATGACTGAATAAACAAAATGTGATAGTTGCATGGAGTGGAATATTATTCAGCCTTAAAAAGGAAGTTACTACATGGATGAACTTCAAGGACATTATGCTAAGTGAAACAAGCCAGTCACAGAAGGACAAATACTGTATGACTTCACTTCTGTGAGGTATCTAGAGTATTTATAGTCACAAAAATAGAAGGTAGAAGGTAGTTGCCAAAGGCTGGGGAGGGGAGAAACAGGGAGTTGTTTAATGGATAGAGAATTTTAGTTTTGCAAGATGAAAATGTTCTGGGGACTCATTGTAAAACAATGCAAATATACTTAACACTATTGAACTGTGCAGTAAAAATGGCTAACATGATTAATGTTGTGTATATTTCACCACAATTCAAACACAAACAAACAAAAGAATAAGTAACATTCTTGATCTGTGCACTGAAAATTGGTCTTAAGCCAAAATAGCATTACTTCACATAACTTTAAGGAGATGCTTACAGTCTTTCTTTATGGGGGAAACTGTGAACATGAATTTTATTATTTGTCTTGAATGTTAATTTATTACTCTGAGTTTATTGTGCATCTATAGTGGTTAAAGGGCATGATAATTGTGCCTACAGTATAGGGAATGTACAATGCATTTGGATCATTTAGCATAGTGAAAAATAAAATATTTGGAGGAATGAAAAATTTTAAAAAGCAATTTTCCAGTTTTAAAATAGAAATACATAGTTTCTCCAAATTAATGCACTGGCAGATTGCTTTTTCACCTTACAGAATCTCTAAACACATCCGCATGATTATATGAGGACCAGAACTGTCTTTCTGGATAACTGAGTACAGAACTATGTCAAGCTTTCTGTATAGACTAGTGAGCAGAACAAGTCTTCCTGGATGAACAGCCACTTCTCTGCAAACTAGGTGGAAATGCAGATTCAGCAACTCACAGCCCGGAACCTTTAGGTAAATTTTAACACATGAGAATTGTCTCATGTACTGACAGTAGCTCCCTGATGGACTTCATTCAGCGCTAACTAACGGCAGGCAGGTTGCTGAAAATTTGTGTAGGATGTGAAAGTCTGAATAACAGATTAGGAAGCAGCCGCAAGAAACTGAGTGGTTCATCAAGCTGCAAATGCAGGATGTCTAAGTTTGGTTCCCCAAAACCAAGCCCGAGAGTAGATTTCAGGTGCAAGTAGTTTATTTAGGAGTTGAACCCAAGAAGCAGGAATGAGGGGATGGAGAGAATGTGGCAGAAAGGAAAATATTAGGGTATGTTGTCAAGGCTGATGCTGTGGACAATGGGAGCCTGGTTACACTGGCATTCTGAGAAGTGCATGGAAGGTCTCCAGATTGTCCTTTGTTATGCTGGAGCCTGGGGCACTTCTCCACAGTTCTCATGCCTCATTGCTTGAGGATTTCCAAGCTGACTTGCATGTGGCCTGCCTGGGCTCCTGCACCTTCACAGGAGGTCCTGAGGGAGAAAGCAAGAAATCAACCTAGAACTCAATGCCAAAACTGGGGCTGAAATCAGAAGTGGGCTGAGGAGATGTGATGTGAGCACAAAAAGGTGGGCTGAGGGGATGTGATGTGAACACAAAGAGTTGACTGGGAAGTCACTTAATATGAGTCCTTGTAAGCCACTCATATTAAGTCCTTGTGGCATACATGGAGAAAGGCAGTGTGGTGTAGTGCTTAAGCCTGTGGGCCTATATCAGACAGCCTAGGTTTGAATCCTGATTTCATCAACTTTATCAGGCACATGTTCTTGAGTAAGCCACTTTCTTAGTCCATTTGAGCTGCTGTAACAAAATACCTTAGACTCAGTAATTTGTAAACAGAAATTTATTGCTTATAGTTCTGGAGGCTGCAAAGTCCAAGATCAAGGAACTAGCTGATTCAGTGTCTGGTGAGGGCTGCTCTCTCTGCTTCAAAATGGTGCCTTCCTGCTGTGTCTTCCCATGGCAGAAGGGGCAAGGGAGCTTCCTTTAGTCTCTTTTGTAGGGGCACGAATCTCATTCATAGGGCAGAACCTCATAACTTAGCACTTTCCAAAATGCTCCACCTCTTAATACCATCACACTGGATATTAGATTCCAGTATAAGAATTTTAGGGGTACACAAACATTCAGATCATAGCAATACTTAACCTCCCTATGCCTAGTTCTCTCATCTGTGAGATGGTGCTATAAAAGTTTCCTGGAAATGTCACATAGATGGTCTAGATCATCCAGGTGGCACACTTAGCATTGTGGCAATTATAATGATACAGCAGGTTGACTTTCCCAGGGCCTCAGAATTACTTAGAATGACTCAATCAGAAAACCTGCTGTGTAAGCTTTTTAGTCAAAATCCTGAATAAGCCCAGACCAATATGTCAGTGCTGGAAAGGATTAATAGCCTTAATTGATGACATGGAAATAAGACTTTTCATCCACTCATCCAGGATGGATCTGGCAAATTCTGTAGAAGACGAATGAGATGCCTTGTTTTTTAAACTAGATTTCCACTCTCACCTTTTTAAGGGGCCTGCTAGTTTTCCCTCTTGACAATATTCCTTTAAAACACCAAATCCCCATGATCCATGTGACATGAAGAATTGTCCTGAAGGTACAGTCACAGGCACCTTCAGCCTTACCCCTAGAATCATTCTTTCTCTGGAGGGTGCCTATACCTTAAGGAGACGCCTCTGGTCCTTTCTACTAGGTTTTATGATTTTAAAAAATTGTACAATGAACATTTTCCTGCATCTTCGAGGGAAGCAATCTGGAGAGGCTGCTCAGGAATGGGCAAGACTAATCTCTCTATGGCCATAGACTCCTGACGGAAACATTGCTGATGTGGCCCCAGGAAGTCAGTGACTGTTACAAAAATCCCAAATTGAATTTTAAGCCTAGAGTTTAGCCATTTTCCCTCTATTGGGAGTTTTCATAATGGAAAATAATACTAGTTATTCTATTAATTCAGGAGCATTTTTGCATTATACAGCTTCTTTTGGTTATAATGGGTGACTGAGGAACTGGAACCCCAAGGGGGAGGAGAAAATTAGGGCCCTGCAAAGCCTAGCAAGATACTCTTGTGTGTTTCCTTGGTGAGCTGCTCTGAAGTTTTGCTTGTATTCTTCTCTCTTTGGTTTAAGATTGGGGGTTCAAATCAGCAGTATCACAAAATGAAAGACAAAGAAAATGAAGAAGATGATATTACTGTGTGTGTGGTTTGAAACATTTGTGTTTATTCTGTCAACCTTGACCAATGGAGTATGTACATTTTAGGTTATGATAGTAACATATAACTATGAAAATCCTCTGTTGTTATCATGTCTGAAACTCTCCAGTCCTAACCCTAATCATCTTCCCCTTCCACTGAAACAACTATCTTAATATCCCAATTTTTGATAAAACATAATATTTAAGAATCTACTATCACATTATAGCAGAAAGAATGGTCCTGTTGGATGCTTTAGGAACCTAGTTCCAAATACTGTGAAAACTTCTACCTGTCCCCTGCAATTGTTTGGTATTCAGTGATCCTGACATTGTTTATTGCTCAGGGTGGTTATGACCTTTGTTACCATCATGCTATGGTAACGTTCAGTGGTGACCTGACCTGTATTCTAGTATTGAGAGCCACCGTTTTGTGTTAAATGGACACTCATTGACCTGCAGGTATTTTCAGTTTCTGTCCACTGTTTGTCTAAAAAGCAAACCAGAGAAAGAGAGATGCTGAAGCAATAGAAGGGAAGCCATGACCACCCTGATGGTGGTGCCTTCGCGCTGTAAGGGTATTTATTTCTGGATGATGATCCAGAGCGGTGGTGGGGAAGGCAGCATGGAGCATAGTAGGTCTGAGCACCTACTATGAGCTCAGCACTGTGGTAGGGGATGGATAAGGAAGTAGAAGGAAGGTCTCTGCTTTCCATGATCTTAGAATCTGGTTGGGGAAACAAACCACGAACTCTTGGTGGTGGGGGGGTGCAGTTTGGTCCCTAAGCAGTGCTCCATGCGTTGGGTCAGAATGAGTGATGTGCACAGCTAATGCCTTAGGAATCCAAAGGCAAGGGAGGCTCCGTGTGGGCTGCTGGGCTCAAGCAGTGCTGGGAAGGATGGGTAGAGGACAGCAAGGTACAGAAAAGAGAACCAGAGAGCAAAGTCCCTAGGGATGGTTTTTAAAGAAGTGATGTGATCTGGAATTTTAACTACATGAGTTCATCTCATTGAAGGTGCACAGCAGGAGGCAAATCAAATCTTTGCACATGGGATTGTTTTGAAGAGAAAAATAAATAATCACCCCTCTTGTTTTGCTTTATCTGGTACTGGCATCGTGCCCACATGACACATAGAGGATTTTGGCTTCTTCAGATGTTTTTGGTTGCATTGGCCTTCTGCAGAGAAGGTAGGAGATTGGAAATTTTGCTGTTCTTCTGACAATAACAGTTGGTCTCATGGCCAGCTCTTCTTGAAATGACACTTCTTTCTTGTTTGTCCATGGCTGGAAAACTTCTACATGCATATGAGCTTCTTTGAGAGTGACAGCAAGTTTATTTGGAGAGAGTTGTTCATGGGGCTAAAGAATCTATCGCTTTATTTGGATTTTCATACATCATATTTTTCTTTTGCTGCCTACATTTTTATTTGCCGTTTTCTTTTGTGTTTTTGCTGTGCTTGGTGGTGTGGACTACACTGGATTTTGAGGTTCCCTCTGTAATTCCATTTTTCAGAGACTTATCATAGAGTTTCTCACTTATGGGACATAGCTTTACTTTTCTACCTTTACTTTGTCAAGTCTGAAATTTCTGGTCCTGGAATGAAGATTCCTTGAAGATTTTTGTAATCAAGCCACCATGCTTCAGGGCAATGACATGAATGCTGAGAGGCAGCAGAAATTCCATGACTCTGAACACTCAGGGATGATACAGTTTCTTTAATGTCCAAATGTGCAAACTGTAACAAGTATTGCTCTGACAGCGAGGACATACACTGGGCGTGGTGATCTTCGTAGTGTCCTGTGTAGAGATTTCTGTTGGAAGGTCAAGCTCCGCCCTGCGATTTCTTGCTTGTGTAACTGCCTAAAACAGACAAACACAATTACCAGCACTTCTAAATTTTTGTTGTTACCATTTCATTTACTTCTCTAGGTTCTGTCTTCTGTTTTTCTTAAATTTCTTTTAGATTCTTAAAATCCAAGAATGCCACTGACTTGGAGAAATCTAGTAAATAGAGTCCTGTATAAGCTGTGAAAATCGTGTTATTATTTACATCATGTTATTATTTACAAATGCCTCATGTGGAAGTTCTTAACACACAATTTTACCTCTAAACAATGTTCTGGCTAGATGTTTCCTCAGCAACTGATTTTTTTTAGAGGAAGGAGATAATCAAATATTTTTAAAACCTTACTATAAAGGCAATATATGCTGGGCAGCTCAAGCAGTAGCAGTTTAGAATGAGACCCCTCCAGTGACCAAAGTACATGTCTGTAACTTACCCTGCCGCTTTCAATTGTTTATTTGAAGGATGATTGAAAAGTATCTAAAGAAGCATTGAGTTTAACATGTAGGGCTAACATTTTCGTTTTAAACATCCATGAAATGCAAAGTATAGGTTTTAGGATATACATTATGCATTAAATATGGTCTACATAGGACTGTAAGTCAGGCAGACATGGAATCAAGACAGGGTCTGAGTGGGGGTATGCATGTATACGAGGATGCTTGTGTAGTACCTGTGTCTGTCCAGTTTGGATCCACAGAGTTGAGAGAGGTTGAGGGCTGCCTGCGAGGAAGAGGGGCTGTGGAGGAGGAAGAGGAGTGGGTCAGTTTCCATGCCGGATGGAAGAGCCCAGTGGGATAATGACAGGTCCTTGATCCCCTAAAACCCACTGGAGAAGAAAGGTTATCCATTAACAACTCCTTTCCAAGTAGAAAAATCCTTACTTTGAAGGGAGAGAAAGGAAAGGCAAAGAAGCTTGGGCTGGGCAAAGTGTTTGGGGAACCAGCAGAGTAAAATATTGGGAAGGACATTAATTCCAGGTGGCCTGGCCTCTCCAGGTCCCCAGGTTCTGAGAAGAGAAGAGGCTCCATAACCAGCCCCACATCTGAGAGCCCACATCAGGGCAACAGGAGAAATGACAACTGACTTAATCTTCCTGGCCTCCAGTTCCTTATTTAACATGAAGAAATTGAATTGAAACAGTGATTTTTTCAAACTTTTTTTCTTTAGGTGGTGCTTTTTGTGTTTGTTAATTTTTGCAATTGTGAAGTAAATGATAAAATATTCACATGGAAAGATTTTATTTTAAAGGGTGAGAAATAAGACATTGCCAGCACCCCAGAAGTCTCCCCTACTTTTCATCCTGAGTCTGAATCACAACTTCCTCTCACATGCTTTCCCTCCAAAGAAAATTTTCTTCAGACTTTTATGATAATCATTTCCTTGCTTTTCTTCCTGGCTTTATGACTCATATATGCATCTCTACACAATATAGGTTAGTATTTGCCTCCTTTCCGACTTTATATAGGTGGAATGAGTCTATGTTTTCTTTCATGTCTTGCCTTTTTTTATTCAACATTGTGTTTGTAAGATTCATTCATGTTGTGGCACAAACCTCTGGTTATTACTTTTCCTGCTGTATAGTTTTCTATTGTACAACTTCACTACAATGTATTTATCCATTGTACTATGGGATGATTCTGGTTTGCAGTCATCATGAACAGCAATGCTGTGAGCATTCACATACATGCATTCTAGGGCACATGTGTACCAATTACTCCAGGACACATGCCTAGAAGTGGAATTGCTGGTTGCAGGGTTTGTACACCTCAAACTGTTTTCTAAAATGGTTGTAGTGACTCTTTTCCTTCCTGAACATAAACCTGATACATAAGGCCAGGAAATAAAATAGATGACAGCAGAGTTGCTGTGTTTAGAGCAGAGGTGACATTCTCAGGGCTTGGTTTTCTTTATACTGTGTTCTGTTGATGTTTTCTTGTGGTCCTTAGATGTCTTGTTCTCCCACATTCTATATTCTCTGTGATGCTTTGGAGGACAATGGATTTCTCATGCTAAGGGCAAGAGGAGATCCTGGCCTTCAGACCCTCAAAGAGCATCGCTACTCAGGATTATTTTAATTTGGAAACCCAAGATTCTACTTTTAAAAACAGACCCTTTCTAAGGAAATTCCTACTATGTAAAGAACTAGAAGATTTTTATTTTTTTTTTTAATGTGCAAGCCACTGCCTCTTGGACCTGTCTGTCCTTTTCATGATCTTTAATTAGCTTGATTTGGTTCTTGGTTGGAAGCAGAAAAATTGTATTCAACAGTTATGTAAGAGAGTAGCTGGAAGCAATTGGATTAAAATATTCAAGCAGCTTAAGCCCAGAGAGGATGAATCAAAATATTGAGTACTGTTTGAGGTGCAAGGAGAATATTTGTACAGCATCTGATGTGCTTAGACATTGATTGTCTTGTGGTCATGAAGCCATGGTGGTAGTTTAAGGTTCAGAGGGAATTCATGCTTTAGGAGTGATCCCTCTCAAAATGGCAAAACATCACAATGAAGACTTTTCCCAATGCTGTTCTTTGCCAAAAGCATAAGACTAAAGCAGGATTGATGCTGGAACAGTCTGGGCAGTAGACAGGCCAATGCATGTAATGCATATCATTAAAAATAGTTAGCACAAAGAAATGGTTGTTATTGTGCTTCGTCCAAGTTGGACTTAGTAGCTAATTAAGTACAAGCTCCTTTTTTTTTTTTTTTTTTTTCCATGGCCATATGCAGTTTTTGAATTCTTATAACACAAATTGTTTTAAAGAAGTTAAATACAGAATGCATTGAATTTGGTAGAGAAAGTTTAAAGGTCTGCATTTTCCCACCAGAGCTATTTAATATCAGCTGCAGAGTGGGTGTGTGTGTGTGTGGAAGGGTTGTGACCTCCCTTATTTTTACAACCATTGCCATGATTTCATAATACTGGCAGCAGTCACCCAGAGTGCAGAAGTAGACTTTATTACAGTAATTATATGCCAGAATGTGGGTATTAAAACAGAAAAACTTTTCTACTGATAATAAATGTCAAGGGAAAAATGACTTTACCCAACAAATAGCCCTTCATCCATGTTTTAAATGTTTTAATGGCCTCAATGAAGACTGAGATGCGTACATTGTTTAGAAGGTCAGACTCCATATAGACTTTTTGCCTTATTTGCAGATAGTAAGTAGGGGAAGTTGAAGGGTAGAGGCATGTCTTGGCAAGTTAGATTTATTTTTCTCCATGGCGTAAAGTCGGGTATATATTCACTTGGGCAGATATAGCTATTGTTTTTTGCAAATGGGTTAGTCAGGACCATAACTGAATTAAGCTATTATTTCTGGATTACCATATTGATTTTCTCAAATGTATTTTGATGGGTTTCTGAGAGCTGGGAGAAGTAATGTGGCATGGAAATTTATCTTGAAATGTAGTTTTCTGACTATTAAAAGGCTCAAATAAGGACAATAAAAGGCCTGAATAAGTACCAAGAAGTGTATCTTTTTGAAAATAGCCACGTTCTGAAACATAAGCTTGTGGTTGCTAAATTATACTTATTAAGCATTAATTGTGCCATTCATTAATATATCGCTGAAATAATAAATATGGTCTAAATGTAGAAAGTCTACCCCAGAAAACATTTTTTGCACTCTGTAATTGAATTTGGTGACAGGTTGATTAATCCCAAGAAATTCTAAAATTATAGTCCTTTTATCTCTGATTTCAATGGACTTTGAAGTGGGTAGTTGGACCTTTCTCTGAAGTACTCTATTAGTTTGAATATACAGAATAGATGCAGAAACTCAGTAGCAAAACTCAGAGCAGGATGTAGGTTTCCAGCCTCCATTGTATAAAAGTCTAGACATCACACCTTTCTTAGATTTCTGGTCAATTGCTGAAGCCATGCAGACTATCTGAAGGTGTCAGCAGACTTTTCTCTGAATAGCAATGTTTAATCCTGCATAGTTTGTACTTAACAAATACTTGAGGATGATTTCATTTTGGGCCCTGCTTTAATAGCCCTCTGCTTGGTTATATGGAAGGACTTGGGTTAGAAACCTCCAGATGTGAGTTGATTATTGATTATGAACTTAGCTGTATCTCAGGGGAGCCCTGGGCTGGGAGGCATTGATAGCTGTGACTCATAGCAACCTTAGATGATGGCCATAGCCGTGTAGTTCCATTGCTCAAAGTCCAGATCAGTCTCCAGAACATGATACTAATTCCTCTTCTGTGTCTTCTCTGTTCTCTGCAGTGGGTTTGTCTTGAACAATGAGCCATTCACAGGCACCCAGGGAGCTACCCAGGACCAGGGAGATGACTGCAGGCCCTGCAGGCAGTTGGCCACACTCCAGTCTAGATATTCTTGGGAATGTGGAATTATTTGAATCAAAGGGAAATAAATCTTTTGCAAATGTTAATACAAATGACTGTGGGAAGGACTTGGTGCTAAAAGAGAAGCTGTGAATTCTTGGTGCCTACTGAGTTAGATTTTGGCAGGGAATAATACTAGGTTGCTATGGGAATGATGAAGACAAAATAATAGTCATATTTTAATGGTTGCTCTTACTGTGTCATCTTCAACTGCTCTAGGCTGAAAAAACTTGCTATTTGAATGGTTTTATTACTCTTACTTCATGTTTTGTTTCTTTTTCTCCTATATTTGAGCTTGCAAAATGTGTCTCTAAATAAGTTCATGAGTCCAGCTTACCACGTTTTCTTTGAGCCTAAAGGAATCAGCACATTTGATGTTGATCCCGTTGATTATATGCTTTCTGTGTCATAAGTTTAAATTAGAAAAGGGGTACCCTGGGGATCTGAAATTCCATGTACTTTTCTGATTGGATGGAGAAAGAAGGAGGGAGAAACTGTGCAGTGTGGGACAAAGGCCAGCTGACCTGGGCCAAGCCTCCCCTTTGACACTTCTCGCTGTGTCACTGGGCAGAGGTTAGTACATCTCTCTGACCTGGGTCTCTGCATTAGTCAAATGGGGCTAATTATATCACGACTCTGGTGTTGTGAGCTCCTTAGATGATATACATGAAATCTTAGTACAATGTCCACAAACACCTGGCAATTGTGATGCCAATTCCTTATTGTATACATAGCAGATATCACAGTTCAATCCTTTTCCTTTGAGCAAAGAGGTGGCCTCAGAATCCCTCTCAGCACAATGCTCGAGGTAGCCACTACCAACCCATCACCGTTCACATGTAATATTTACTGAAGCACAATCCTTGGGGCATGACTGACATTCAACAGATGATAGTTCTTTATTCTTACTATTCCTTTTTTTTGAGATGAAGTTTTGCTCTTGTTGCCCAGGCTGGAGTGCAGCGGCACGATCTCAGCTCCCTGCAACCTCTGCCTCCTGGGTTCAAGCAATTCTCCTGCCTTAGCCTCCCAAGTAGCTGGGATTACAGGTGCCCGCTGCCACACTTGGCTAAATTTGTTTTTGTATTTTTAGTAGAGACAGGGTTTCACCATATTGGCCAGGCTTGTTTCGAACTCCTGACCTCAAGCGATCTGCCCACCTTGGCCTCCCAAAGTGCTAGGATTACAGGCGTGAGCCACCACGCCCGGCCTATTCTTACTATTCTTGCTATTATTGTTGTAACAGGAGGCTGTAGATATGATAGCAGGAGATGCAGGTGGCTTTTTTTTGCTTTTCCCCTTATAATTCAGCTGGCCTCTAGAATCAGCAGAATTAGGCACAGCTGACCACCTACCTGACTCGTGAATACTGCTCTCTTATCTTTGTCTGCCTCCCTGGTACCCTCCTCTGCCTTCTTTGCTGCTTTCTCCTCATCTCAATGACCTGCAAATAATTGTGTACTTGGTCCTTCCTTGTCTTTTTTATCCACCCTCACTAGGTGATCTCATCTGGTCTCAGGGGTCTCGATATTATCCCTACGCATAAATCTCCATTGTGTTTCTAACTGCATTCTTGAGATATATCTCTAATAAAATGTGTCATTACTTGTATCAGTCAGTTCTGTTAATCGGATATCTAACAGGCATCTCCAGCCCAGCATTCGTGTTGAACTCCTGATTCATAACCCGTGAGCACTCCTCTCCCCTCTGGCAACCCGAATCTACTCCAGCCTTCCTCTTTCTAGCAAAAGGCAATTCTGTCCAAGAGTTGCTCCGTATTATTCTGTTCTCAGACCACTATAAAGAAATACCTGAGACTGGTTAATTTATGAAGAAAAGAGGTTTAATTGGCTCATGGTTCTGCAGGCTGTGCAGAAAGCATAGTGACTTCTGCTTCTGGGGAGGCCTCAGGAAACGTCCTATCGTGTTGGAAGACAAAGGGGAAATCAGCACATCTTCCACAGCTGGAACCAGAGAAAGAAGGCGAGAGGGTGGGAAGTGCTACACACTTTCTTTTTCTTTCTTTTTTTTTTTTTTTTTTGAGATGGAGTTTCACTCTTGTTGCCCAGGCTGGAATGCAATGGCACCATCTCAACTCACTTCAACTTCCGTCTCCCAGGTTCAAGCAATTCTCTTGCTTCAGCCTCCCAAGTAGCTGTGATTACAGGCACCCGTCACCATGCCTGGCTAATTTTGTATTTTTAGTAGAGATGGGGTTTCTCCATGTTGGTCAGGATGGTCTTGAACTCCCAACCTCAGGTGATCTGCCTGCCTCAGCCTCCCAAAGTGCTGGGATTACAGGTGTGAGCCACCATGCCCGGCCAGTGCTACATAGTTTTTAATTTTTTTAATTTTTAAATTTTATTTATTTATTTATTTATTTATTTATCTTTTTGAGATGGAGTCTCACTCTGTCGCCCAGGCTGGAGTGCAGTTGCGTGATCTCAGCTTACCACAAGCTCCACCTCCCGGGTTCATGCCATTCTCCTGCCTCAGCCTCCCAAGTAGCTGGGACTGACTACAGGCGCCCGTCACTATGCCCGGCTAATTTTTTGTATTTTTAGCAGAGACAGGGTTTCACTGTGTTAGCCAGGATGGTCTCGATCTCCTGACCTCGTGATCCGCCCACCTCAACCTCCCAAAGTGCTGGGATTATAGGTGTGAGCCACTGTGCCCGGCCTCTACACACTTTTAAACAACCAGATGTCATGAGAACTCTACCACTATACAATACCAAAGAGGGGATGGTACTAAACCATTCATGAGAACTCTGCCTCATGATCCAATCACCTCCCACCCAGCCCTGCCTCCAACACTGGGGATTAAATTCAATGAGAGATTTGGGTGAGATCCAAACTATATCATTGCTCTGGTGTAAAACCTTGAAAGTCATTCTTGATTCTCTTTTCCTCATACTTCTAATTCACCAATAAATCCTGTCAACTCTACCTCCAAGAATCTTACTACTTCTCACCACCTCCACTGCTACCATCACTGGTCCAAGCCACTATTATCCCTGGATTCTTGTAGTGGCCAACAATAGCTGCAGTTGTTTCTCAATACACAGGCAAATTGATTCTTTTAAATGGAAATCAGATCATGTCACTCCTGGGTTCCATAGTTTTTAATGCCTTTCCATCTCACTTTGAGAACAAGCTGAAGCCCTTGCAATGCCCTACAAGGCCCTACACAATTGGGCCTCAAGACAGCATCTCCTTCCACTGTCCCCTCGCTCACTCTGCTCCGGCCACCCTGGCCTTCTCGCTGTTCCAAGAATATGCCACTCCTACTTCAGGCCTTTCCTTTTGTTCCCCCTCTGCTTGGAAACGGCTTCCTCCAGATGTACACAACACTTGCTTCCTCATTTCTTCCAAGTCTGTTTATCAGTGAGTCCATCTTATATATGACACTAGCAACCACCCTTCCCTGCTGCTGCAGCCTGGTACCCACTCGCCTACTTCCTCACTTTCTTTTTCCCCATGGCACATATCAACATCTGACATATTATGACTATACTTGTTTATTGCTTGTCTGTTTCTTGCACTAGATATGAGATCCAAGAGTACAGGAACTTTGTTCCCTGCTGCATCTCCATCACCTAGAAAGTACCGGACACGTGGTAGGCATTCACATTTTGTCAGACTATTAAGTGAATGAAATGAATGGCTCAGCATAATCACTGCTAAGAACAAGAGCTCTTGCAAAGCCTCTGTAATCACAAGGAAAAATATTTGTGTTTACTAAAGTCTTTTGGTACCTTAATTTGTTTGCTTTTAACATGGAAAAACTCTGAACTCTTCTAGTTGATTTCCTTGGGGCTGACCAGCTTTGAGTGGTAATAAAACACAGACAGGTATTTAAAATTGCCTGGATGTAGCTGGATGCAGTGGCTCATGCCTGTATTCCCAACACTTTGGGAGGCTGAGGCAGGCAGATCACTTGAGGTCAGGAGTTCGAGACCAGCGTGGCCAACATGGTGAAACCCCGTCTCTACTAAAAATACAAAAGTTAGCTGGGCATGGTGGTGCACGCCTGTAATCCCAGCTACTCAGGAGGCTGAGGCAGGAGAATCACTGGAACCTGGGAGGCAGAAGTTGTAGTGAGCTGAGATTGTGCACTCCAGCCTGAGCGACAGAGGGAGACTTGGTGCCTGAATTTCCATAAGGGATACTAATCTGGTTGGAAAGAAGATGTCGGTCTCTAAGCCGAATTAAGGAGGTTATTTGTATAAGAACATGAGAAAAACACCTACTGCTCATTTTAAAGGATGAAAGAGTGATAAAGGCTGCCAATAGGATTTGGACAGGAAAGGAAGGTACTGAAGCTGTCTTCCTCAGAAGCATAAACATATATGGGAGTTAGTCCTACTGAGTAACAGTGTGGACTCAAAGTACTCACTGAAATTTCTTTGAACATCAGTTACCTCATCAGTGAACTGAGGGGCTTAGAATATATTATTTATAAGGTCAATTCCAACCCTGTTTTCTGGTGGTGAGATCAGATCTCAGATTCTCAGATATAACTTTCATTAAATTGGAAACTTCAGATCCAGTTTCCTTTTCTGCAAAATGAAAAGTTTGACTACAATGTACTCTAAGGTTTTTATTTATTTTTTAACAGGTCTAATATTCTTTGTTTTCATTGTGTTTTTGGAATTTTTTTTCCTCTGCACAATTGGCTCTGGTAAAATTTAACCTTTTTATTATGATTATTGGTTGCTTCTTTTGTTTGTTTCTTTGAGGCTGTGGTCACAAACACACACACACTGTGCCTTGAGACAGGGTGTGGAGCAGAGATACATCCTTGAGGTTTGTTTTATTCTCTAAACTTGACAGTGAGAGGACAGGAAATGGTCCATTGAGAAACTGGTGACCAAAAATTGCTGAAATTCTTCTTTAACTTCAGTTCCAGTCAATTCACACTGGAAACCGCAGTACTTTTAAACTGTGCGTTCCTAAGTCTCTGATTTCTCAGCCCTGTGGCTTGTTTTAGGGTCTCTAGGTGTATATTCAGTCAGATGAACCACTCAAACGGCCTGGTCACACCTGTGTCTTACCTTTGTGCCTCCATTTGTACAAGTACAAAGAAATGGAGGAAACAGAAATTTTGCTACCCCCTTTCAGTGGTAAGTTTGACATATCCTGATAAAAACCTTCACGAAGGGGACTGAATATTATTAATATTTTTAAAAATAAAGACAAGAGATTTATGTCTTACAGTTCTGGAGTCTGGGAAGTCCGAGGCTGAGGGTGCTGCATCTCTGAATGTTAATTTTTAACAAATGTGTTGGGGCTGGAGGGTTGGGGTGAGTTGGAATGGGAACAGGGCTCTTGAAAGATGCATATCAAACCTGCAGTCCTTTCTAACAGACTTTTACAGGTAGGAGCTCTTTCTTTGAGAAAGACGCCCAGAGCTTGTCCTCTTCCCTTGAAAGCCATGGGCAATGAATGATAAAGTAGTTAGTCATCACAGAGCACTGGTGACTTAACTGCTCAAATCAATAAATATTCCCATTTCCATTGACTCATTTAATGGGAAAAGAAGATCACATGTCAAGAAAGAGGGAGGGGATGGAGGAAAGGAGGGAATGAGTGAGACAGGAATTTTGAAATGTATTACAATGTGTTTTTTCTAACATTTTAGTATGAAGATTCCCAAATTACAGGAATGTTGAAGGAATTAAACAGTGTACACCCATTTACTCACAACTTGGATCCTGCAATTAAAATTTTGCTATCGTTGCTTTATTACCTCTATTGATCCTCTCAAGAGTAGCAGTCTATGAGTTTTGACAAAGGCTTACTTGTGTGACCTAGTCCTAACCAGATATAAAATATAACCTTCGTCTCAGAAAATTCTTTCTTGCCCCTTCCCAGGTAATCCCTGCTTCTACATCACTGCCAGAGGCAACCACTATTCTAATTTTCTAAAACTGTAAATTAGTTTTGCCTATTTTTAATTCCATATTACTAATACCATACAGTATGAGCTCTTTTGTATATAAGCTTCTTTCATTTACCACAATATTTTTGAGATACATTCAGGTTGTTGTGTGTAGCCATTTATTTTTTAAACCAAAATAATCTCTATTCATTTTTAGAGATTCTCAGATTAAGAGTTTCTTTTAAAAGCACCAGGAAAAATAAACTTTTTTTTTTTTCTCAAGGTAGGGGAGAGAGAGTTGAAAGTAACCTGAGTGAAAGGTACTTTGGCCTCTTAATTTTCATGATAAAGAAGTTGAGTCCGTCATTGCTCCAGGGCATGCGGACTGGGCTGAAACTGGAACCCAGATCTCCTGATTCACAGCTTGAAAGGGTTAGGAAGGTAGCTGAGTGGGGTGGTTGTCTGAGTCGAAGCCATGTGAGAATAGAGTTTCGACA
Organism: Theropithecus gelada; assembly: GCF_003255815.1. Taxonomy (NCBI): domain Eukaryota; kingdom Metazoa; phylum Chordata; class Mammalia; order Primates; family Cercopithecidae; genus Theropithecus; species Theropithecus gelada. Next base: position 53,584,303 of record NC_037673.1, on the reverse strand, counting down.
GAGCTTTGCTTTAGCGGATGTGAAACTACACTAACCTCATGTGACAAAATATCCTCGGAGGCCTTGGTGTGGAGCCAGAGGAGGAAGTTTGACATGGCCTCTGGTTATCAGCTCCACCTCTGAACCCACTGGCTCAGGATGACTTATGGTGAGCTTTTTGATTTGCAATAAAACTAGACATGGGACAGAGAAAGCTTTTCTACACCATGCACGAGGCAGGGCAATGCTAAAGGAGGAAAAAAAAAAAAAAAAAAAAAAACCAAGAAAGACACCTTCAGCCACATGGCCCTCCCATAGCAGGGGACCTAGAGCTGAAAATAAAACACCCAGGGAGGGAGGGATGCTGTGGTTACAGACAGAGCCTTTGTCTCCCGAGTGCATGTTCCAATTCAGCCCAGGATGACAATGACCTGGAGGTTCCTGCCTGCCAGCTGTTGGCTGGCCTTTGTGAAAGTCCCCGAGCTCCGGGCCAATGCTTAGCGGGCAGGTATCCATATCGTGAAGCCAACTGGCACTGCTAGTACCTTTGTTGATGAAGTGAGCACAGCCACTGGGAACCAAGGCTGCTGGTACAGTGTTGCTACCAGCTGGCAGGTGCAAACCCATGGGCAGGTGCCCTGGGGAGAGACAGTTTGTGCTGCCATGGTAACCGATAAAAAAAGGAGGTTTCTTGAAGGTCAGTTTGCCCTCTTTTCTGCTAGAGGATATTGTGAGAGGAAGAAATGAATTTGTGGCAGCCCTGACTTGTGTGTAAATGTGTCCTTCATCTGTTTTGAATTGACACTTCTAATCGGATCTAATATTAGTGTCACCACTGGGCAAATCTGGATATTGGTGGGTCTCCTGGGGTATGTCATTGTGGACAAAGATCAAGTCACCAGAGAAGTCCCAGAAGAGACGTTCCAGTGTAAACCAAGCAGGGTTGAACAAAGAATTCCAAAGGTGATTTTGAAAAGGCTGACAGTCAGGTTGGACAGGTTCTTTGGGCTATTCCGGGATGTGAAATTAATGCGGACGTCTGAGGCATGTCACCCTAGATGTCCTTTGGCCAAACTGTCCAGGGTGCAAGGACGAAGGGACACTTGTCAGCTTGCTCGGTGCCTCACAAGTTTGCCACGATACAAGCTTTCCTTATTACCATTGTCCTTCTCTCTGTAAACCTGCTCATGCCTTTACCTTGGGCAAATACATTTTCTGGCTTTGATTTAAAAGTTCAGCTTCTTGATATTAATATTTCTGTACTTCACTCTGATAAAAGCTGTTCTGACTCAGGTCATTGGCTTGGGTGTCAGTAATTTTCCCATTTATCTCTCTTGTGCGTTTTTCTTATTCTGAGATTTCCGTTGGCAGAAATAATAGCATCATATTAATTAATTAGTAGCATTGTATTATTGCAGGGTTTTCATGAACCCCTGGGAGAATTTTACTCTGTTCTGCTTACTGGGATGCTACCAAAATTATTTAGTACGTTGACAATCAGAAATATTAATTTTTTTGGATAAACTCTAAGCAACTTGCCTGCAAGTGTAACCATGGAGGTTGGCCTCAGCTTCCCAATGTACAAAATGAAAAGATTAGATTAAATGATGTCTTCAGGTCCTTGCCAGCTTGTTTTCTAAGATGTTTGATTTTAACATAAAAAGAAAACCTGTGAATATATTCAACAAATAGCAGATGGAATTTACAAAGCTCTGCACTGGATCCTTGTATTCAGTAAATATTTATAATTCATCTACCAAGGCTGGGTGCTGGGGCTATGGAAGCAGATGCAGCAGCGTCTTCTATTCTGAAGGATCTCATAGCCTAACGAGGAGGGGTCAGAAGAAACAAATTCTTCTCAAAATTGGCAGGAGTTTGAAGACAAAATTCTGCTTGGGAAAAGAACTTATCTTTTGGTTTGGAAGGGCATCTAAACTGACATATTTAATGTAGAAAGATAAGTCTTTTTCCCTGAGCCCCCGCAACTGGCAGGGCCAGAACTAAGGTGATACTGAGTGAGGCACTTGCCTGGGATACCAAAAAAAAAAAAAAAAAAAAAAAGGGGTCGAGGGGTGATGTCAAAAAACTTAGTGATTAAGATAAACAGCACCATAAAGTAGTCTCTTAAAAATCAAAATTAATGAAAACAAAATCCCTGATGAACAAAGGATGAAAATTTAAAATAAAGAGAGGATCTGATCCTGCATGTATATATGCCCTTGCCTCACTTTCCTCCCCCTGATCTTGGCCCTGGTTCTATTAAAACTTTATATAGCTTGTAATTTGATTTTTAAAAGCATAGCATTAAAATATTAGAATATTTTAATATTAATATAATTTAGCATTTTATATTAAAATATAAAATATTAAAATAATAATTAGTATTATAATTAATATTAATATTAATTAATAATATTTTATTACAAATCTGGAGGCATCACATTACCTGACTTCAAACTGTACTATAAGGCCATTGTCACCAAAGGATGGGGGGGTGGCAAAAGATAAAAGACTACACATTTGGTACACCGTACACTGCTCGGGTGATGGGTGTACCGAAATCTCAGAAATCACTGCTAAAGAACTTATTCATGTAACCAAACACCACCTATTCTCCAAAAACCTATTGAAGTAAAGAAGTTTTTAAAAAAGAACATTAAAAAAACTTACCAATTTGATTTTAAAAACAATTGCATTAAAATAGTAAACTATTTTAACATTAATATTAATTTAATATCTTATATTAAATATAAATATTAAAATAATATTAAGGTTTAGACAAAAAATAGTAGAACAGAATTTAGGGTTTTAGAAGACTGTCAATAGAGGGAAAAAAGAAGGTCCTGGAAGGGGCCTGGGTTTCTGGAAGATGATGGTGCATAGTTGAGAAATTCTTCATAGTGGAGAATGGTTTGTGATTATTTATGAAAGAGATATCTAATAAGGGTTTTGAAGTTGTTCCTCACTCTGTGTTGTCTTTTATCCCCCTTTACCCATTATCCTTCAGTTAGAAATCTGATACATACAATAACTCTTGAATTTATGCTGATTTGAGAAATAGGATGGAAGAAGGGTGTCGTCCAGGAAGTGGGCTAATGAGAGAGTAGGAAAGATGTAGAAACCAGGAAGGATGTAGCAAGGACCGCCTCAGGAGAAGGGAGAGGACTGTGAGGGTGGGTGGCTCTGGATGTTCTGAAGTACAGAGGATGCAGCCTTGAGCTCTAGCGTTTTGTAAAATTAAAGGGAATCTCTTAGGCAGCAGACACTTGGCATGCCTGTGAATCAATCATGACAATATGTTGTTGCGGCCCATCTTTGGTTTGTCACTCCAGGTCCACTTTCTTCCCTTGAAGGCTGCCCGGTATGGACCACAGGAAAGGGCTCCCTTGACCCTGGATTCCAGCTGGAGTTCCCTCCAGCACCAGCAGATAATTGGAAGGAGGGCGGAAGAGCCAAACTCAGGGCTTTTCCAGTGGCTCCTTTCCTGAGGCTTTGCTCCAGACCTGCTGCATTCCTCTACTCAAGGTTGCAGTTCCTGTGAAGCATCCCTCTCCTTCTCCCTCCAGGCTCTGAGAACTACTTCTTCCTCTTACCTTTCCAGGCTAGGGATAGTAACAGAACTCCTCTTAATTTGCCCAGGGGTATGCACTAACTTTGGTGGTCTCCTTATACTCTGCTTCTTTGTAAAGAGTCTCTGTTTTAAACACTCTTCAGTATGAGGTTGCTGAGACCTGACTGATACAGATGTGAGAAGGACTAAAAATGGTTTGTACAAAGCATTATAGGCTGGAGGTGGAGAAGGCAATCAACTACACAGTGGGAGGGGAGCATGGGGTAGGGGCATGGAGGGTTACATGAATGAGGTTTGAGGTGAATCATGTGCAAGGGGATATTTCCCTGGGATTAGGGTAAACCCCAGCCTGAAAATAGACTTGCATCTGCCAGGCCAGAGTCTGTAGAAGTAAATCTTAATGATTTGCATGGTCATAAAAGACAATGGTTACCCAGTGGGCTTTAAAAGTCAGAGGCAAATACTATCCAAAGCAATCTACAGATTCAATGCTATTCCTATCACACTACCAATGTCATTTTCACAAAACTAGAAAAAACTATTCTAAAACTCATATGGAACCAAAAAAGAGCCCAAACAGCCAAAGCAATCCTAAACCCCCAAAACAACAAAGCCAGAGGCATCACATTCCCCGACTTTCAGCTATACTATAAGGTTACATTAATCAAAATGACATGGTACTGGGTACAAAAACAGACAAAAAGACCAATGGAACAGAATAGAGAACCCAGAAATAAAGGCATACACCTATAACCTTCTGATCTTTGACAAAGTCAACAAAAATAAACAAGGACTCTTTATTCAATAAATGGTACTGGAATAGCTTCATATGCAAAAAATTGAAACTGGACTCCTACCTTTAACTATATGCAAAAATTAATTTGTGATGGGTTAAAGATTTAAATATAAGACCTCAAACTACAAAAATCCCAGAAGAAATCCCAGGAAACACCATTCTGGATATCAGTCTTGGGAAATAATTTATGACTAAGTCATAAGCAATTGCGACAAAAACGAAATTGACAAGTGAGGCCTAGTTAAACTAAAGAGCTTCTGCACAGCAAAAGAGTAAACTGGCACCCTAAAGAATGGAAGAAGGTGTTTGTAAACAATGTATCTGACAAAGGTTTGACATACAGAATTTATAAGGAACTTAAACAACTCAACAAGCAAAAGAAAAACCCATTAAAAAGTGGGCAAAGGACATGAACAGACACTTCTCAAAAGAAGACATACAAGCAGCCAACAAACATATGCAGAAATGCTCCACATCATGAATCATCAGAGAAATGCAAATCAAAACCACAATGAAATACCATCTCACAACAGTCAGAATGGCCATTATCGAAAAGTCAAAAAACAGATGCTAGTGAGCCTGCAGAGAAAAGGGAACGCTTATAGGTTCTTGGTGGAAATGTAAATTAGTTCAGCCACTGGGGAAAGCAGTGTGGACGTTTCACAAAGAACTTAAAACGGAACAACCATTCAACCCAGCAATTGTATTATGGGTATACACCCAAAGGAAAATAAATTGTACTACAAAAAAGGCACATGTACTCATATATTTATTGCACTACTCACAATTCGAAAGACATGGAATCAACCCAGGTGCCCATCAATAGTGAATTGGATAAAGAAAATATGGTACATATATGCCATGAAATACTACACAGCCATGAAAAAGAGTGAAATCATGTCTTTTGCTGCAACATGGATGCAACTGGAAGCCATTATCCTAAGAGAATTAGCATAGGAACAGAAAACCAAATACTGCATGTTCTTACTTACAAGTGGGAGCTAAACATTGGATACTCATGCACATAAAGATGGGAACAATAGACACTAGGAACTACTAGAGGGGAGAGACAGGAAGCAGGGCAAGGGCTGAAAAAAATACTTATGGGTAGCATGCTCACTACTTGGGTGACAGGATCATTTCTATCCCAAACCTCAGTATCATGCCATAAATGTATGTAACAAAGCTGCACAAGTAACCCCTGAATCTAAAATAAAAGTTGGAATTACTTTTTAAAAATTAAAAAAGAAAAAGCCCAGGGAAACTCAAACAGTAAAATAGCCATCACCCCTACTCCTTTAATTCTGTTGCTAATCTGGCATGCTTTCCTCCAGATTTTTTATGGAGTTGAAGTCACACTTCATACAATTTTGGATCCTAATTTTCCTAAACGTTATATAATAAGTAATTTTCCTACCATTGAAAGAAGCTGCAAATAACTGCTTGGAGGCTGCACCTTATATAGGAAGCCAAATAACCTTAAATAACCAAATGCTATTACATCATGTAGATGTACTATGAGTTTTTAAAATGCTGTAGTGATTTTGCACATTTATATCATAAATTTTTTTTTGCTTGTTAAATTTCTTGCTTGCTAGCTAAACATTTTTAATTGCTACTAAAAAAAAAAAAAAAAAAAAAAAAAAAAAAAACCCACAAAAACAAAACCTGACTGCAGACATATCTGTATTTCAGGATTGCTGGGTTATTAAAGATTTTGGTCATTTGTTTATTTTGTTTTCTTTCTTCTTCTTTTTTCTTATTGTTAAAGAAGATTGAGTTTTCCCTTGGTGAGTGAGGCAGAGAGGAAAGGGTGCCAGAGACCCCATTCTGAGGGTAGGCCCAGTAACTTGACCAGGAAGGGGCTCCTTATGGATAGACATTAGCTACAGTGATGCTGAGTCCAATTTTGTATAGTGCCTTCCCAAAATTTCCAAACCTTCAGTGTCCTATATAATACAGCTGTACATTAGTGGTGCCTTGTGGAATGAAGGGGAACAGTGTCCCCGCAAAGCAAGGAGGGCTGTGAGGGTGAGCAAGAGGGTTGAGAAGCTCAGCAGGAGCCAGGAGCAGGGGTTGGGAAAAGAGTGACTGGCACCCACTCAGCAGGAGCCTCCTATGGCAGAGCCTATGGAAGCTTGAGATGGACACCAGACTTCCCTGCCGTTCAAATAATTACATTTGAATACTGAAGAAAAGAGAAGCCACCAAGGCTGAAGGATTCAGTTGTTATGTCATATAACAGCAAATAAGGGAAAACAGAGGAAGGGTTGAGTGGGGACATATTTCGAGGGAAAGATTTGGTCACTTACTGTGTTGGAAGGTGATGGGCATTAGACCTGGAGGAGGGAAATACTATTTTATCAGAACAATTCCTGCAAAATGATCGAGAAGGGCACATGAAAATTTGTTCAGGGTTTTTGGAAAGAGAGAGGCTAATCCTTTCTGCAAGTCTTCTTTTATAAGGTTGAAATGTGGCAAGGTGAGCTATGATCCAACTTATTTGTAATAGGATCTTATAGGAAAGAAATTAATGTTCTGATGGGCTTGAACTCCAAAAGAAATAGAATTACTTGGGTTTTTCTTGTTCATCCCATGATGAAGCTAATTCAAATCTAAACTTAGTTGTGACTTTTACTGAGTGACTTTTTTCCCCATTAGAATCCCCAAATAAGTGACTTATTTATTCTCATGTTATTATTCAAACTATTCTTCAGCTCACACTCAGCCTCTGTTAGACATGAAGCTGGGAAATGGCTGGGAAAACATTTGAGATATGTTAGCATTTTTTACATGACTTTGCCAAAGGGGGTTTCTGTATTCAAACTGAGGGCTTCTACCTTGAAAGCTGTCTTAACTTAGCATTCAAATCTGCTTTGCAAGATCTTGAATTTAGAATTTCTGCTAGGTGTTGCAAGTAATTCATAGAATGTTTCTATTTTTCTTGGGAAATGAAAACAGCACCCCTTTGGGCAGAGTTTAGAGAACCCTAGGAAAGTACAGGGCTAAGGTTTTGATGTGTCTTTTATTGTCATATTGATTGGATAAGCTGTAATCTGGGAATCTCTCTTAGAAAGGAGCACATAGGACTTTGGCAAGAAGGCTGTTTTAATAAAAAACAATCTTCTTTAAAGGTCAGAGGCCGGTTATGTAATGTGTAAGGTAGGATAAAAGGCTGTTCTTTCTGCATCAATAGAATCCTATGTGTGCCTAGTATGAAAAGCAATACTGAACATCCCTATCCAATATTAACTTAAGGAAAACATTAGAATACTTTCTTCTGTCCAAAAATGTATTCCTTTATGCAAAGTGTCTCTGGACTGGGAAGCAGGACTGAACTCTCCAGCATCAGGCATCTGCTTTTGTTGTATCAATGTGGTTCTCAACAGGACATGGTGATGTCTCTGATATTTGGTCTCGAATATCTGAGCTTTTTGGTCTTGTCTTCACTTTCATCAACAAGTTGAATGAAAATAGAGAAGACATATTTAGATGTTTGTAGATTACATAAATTTGAGAGGTTTTACTGACTGAATCAGTATTTCTAAAATAGCTCCACATGTTAGATCAATGGACTGAAACTAAGGGAATAAAGTTAAATGAGAAATGAATATGAGATCTTCGGTTAAAAAAACAAATTGACTGGAGATGACTGGCTCAACAGAAGTTCATGTGAAAAGTCTCATGCGTTTTATCACCGAGGAAGTCCAGTGGGAGTTGGTTGCCATGTGGTGAGCATTGAGTTTTAGAGTGCATTCACGGGAGTAGGATCCTCCGATAGAGGATGGCAATGGCTTGTCTGCATTTTAACCCTAGTCAAACTGCAGCTGAGTTCCATAGACTTAATAGGGTCCAAGACAAATAACAAACAAACAAACAAACAAACAAAACCAGAATTTGTCTGGAGACAGTCAACCAGCTGGTTAAAAATCAGGCAACTGTGTCATATCTGGAACTGTTGCAGAAATTGCAGAAATCATGATTTAGCTCAAAATGGAAAAGCTTAGGAGGAGGCATGAGTGATTTCTCTACGGAAATATTCATCTGAAGGGTTGAAGGTTTTATGGAATTAGAGTGCATGTAGTAGCGGGGCAAGACCAGGATGAACGTCTGCATGTTTAAGGGAAATCAGATGGAAATTGATGCAAGAAAGGATTCGTCAATGATCTAATGAGTAAGATTTGTTCAAAAGTAGAATGGACTGGCATGGGAACCAGTCCCCTGACCCTGAAGAATGAGGCCAGGTCCCAACCTTCTGGCAAAAATTTGTAGGGGGAACAAAGTTTAAGTTGTACCAGATCCCCCTACAGATTCTGTTCATTGCGAAGTAGGTACAGGTTTTTCCTGGGGCTGTTCCTTCTCCCCTTTATCCCAGCTATCACTCTGGGAAGGACAGGATCAACTACATAGCACCCTAATGTTAATCACCTGTAAAGCTTGATGTCTGGAGCCCACGGGTATTTACACTTCAGCAAATTTCCACCAAAACAGACATACATCTATTCATGCAGAGTACACTTGCTTCCACCAACAAACATGGAATATCACGATAATGGGATTTTCATGTGCAACAATAAGCTCCTGGAAGGAGACATTTGGGCAGGGGGTCAACTTACATCTCTTAAGTGAAAAGACACAAGCAAGCCTTTATATCCTGTAGAAGTAGAAAGTCAGGGATGATTCTTCCTCACCTGTCTGTTCTAGACAGTATGCTGGTCTGTTTCCTCAAGGCAATTAGCAGTCATTACCTAATGGGCTCGGGAGAAATAGAATACAAGGAACTGTTACTATTCCTTTTTTCTTTTTTTGAGATGGAGTTTTGCTCTTGTTGCCTAGGCTGAAGTGCAGTGGCACGGTCTCAGCTCTCTGTAACCTCCACCTCCCGAGTTCAAGCGATTCTCCTGCCTCAGCCTACCTGAGTAGCTGGGATTACAGGCATTCACCACTACGCTCAGCTAATTTTTTATATTTTTAGTAGAGACGAGGTTTCACCATGTTGGCCAGGCTGGCCTCGAACTCCTGGCCCCAGGTGATCTGCCCACCTCGGCCTCCCAAAGTGCTGGAATTACATGCGTGAGCCACCACACCTGGCCTGTTACTGCTCCTTTGTGGTGGTGTGGGATTGAAAGATCAATGGGAACAGTAGCTGTGATCTTAGTTTGTGATGAGAATGTTTTAGCTACCACTTTCCACTCTAGGTCACTTTATCTCAGTAGAGGAAGTGGACAATGAAGATGAAATATTTGGACATGGCTGCAATCATAAACTCTCAGCTTTAGAAGAAGAAGATTATTTCTCCTTTTTCTTCTTTCTCCCAGCCAGCAAGGAGGATAGAACAGGGAGGGTATCCAAGCTGCAGGAAGGCAGGCTACCAAATATTTTTGAGGTGAAGAGTCGCTATCCCAGGAGACGGCAGAAAGGGCTGGGAGGAAGGAAAGAACTGAGGAGTATTTTTCTCCCTCATCCAGGAGGCGCCTGGAGACCCCTTTCTGAATCCGGCATCCTCCGGTTGGTGTCTTTGCAGGGATGTTCAGGAGCCCTGTGGAGTTCCTGCGGAATCCTGCAGCTGTTGGGGCCTCGGAGGAGATGGGCAGTGTGTCTCCCGGTCCTTGTTAGTCCCACAAATAGCCCATTGAGGGGACCAGGAGAAGGGAGAGGCATCCAGGGCTGCCCCTGGGGTCCCTCAATGGGGGCACTGTTTAGGCTTGGGTGGAGGCCAGCCCTGACACCATGCTGGTTGTTAAGGCCTCATTCTTCCCAAGGAGGCGGCTGGAAAGGCAGCAGAGCAGCTGAGGCTCCAGAAAAGGTACCGCTCTTGTTCCTCACAAGGCCCGACAGACAAACGAGAGGAAGCCACTTCCTTTTTAATTATTTTCTGTTGTTCATTCCATTTACATCCCAAGCGTTTTCCCCCCTTCCCTCTCACTCTCGTTTTACTACTCAAGACCCGAAACTGATGGGTTTTTCCTTTCTCTCCCCAGTCTCAACTGAAAGTTAGAAATGATGTCAAATTTTTCTGTTTTGTACCAATCTCATTGGGCATCCCATCCAAGAAGCACTCTGAGAATGGCTGCAGTTTTGCTGTTGCTCTTGAGTAGTTGAAAGACTCTTTCAAAATGAAGAATGAGGCTTTGGAGATAGCAAAATACTAGTTAACCACTGCGGGAAACAGCTGTTGTTTTTCATGTCTACCATTGATACACCTCTTTCTCTTAACACCACCTCCTTCCATACTCAGCCCATGGGCTTTGGTGGGGTTGATCTGACCCATGGATCCCCCATTTCAGGGGCGAACACAGCACCTGCCAATGGAAGCCTACATCTTTTACTCTTCTGGCTTGGGTGAGGGGTACTTGGAACCAGACTGGTCCAAGTCAGTCAGTCCTGAAATGTTTTGCTGAAAGTATTAAGAAAGAGACTCCATTTCTACTGAGATTGATGAATGGGTACAGTGTAAGTTGAGAAAAGTAAAAGAAAAAATAATCACTTTTGCTACCACGTGGGGAGAGTCAGTGTGAGAATACAGGTTATAGAGGAAAACTGAACAAAAATGACAGACCCTGATGACATAGGGTACAGACTGGACCCAGGTATGTCTGAAGCTGGCACACTGACCTTTCAGTTATGCTGGTCAGTATATTCTTTTTTTCTTCATTTGTCTTATTTGAGCTGTGTTTCTGTTAGATGCAACTGAAACTACCTTGTATCTCTGAGTCATGCAGAAATATTAAACTTCTTTCTGCTTCCTAATCCCTGCTCAGGCTACTCTTATTTAATTATTTGCTATAGTGTTTTGCTCCAAACAGTACAAGAGCTAAGATGCCTTAACACTGTTTGAGATTTTAGCCTTGATGAAAACAGGGCTTATCCACTCGGCTCCTATGTGACTGGACTGGGTAACAGGCTATATTGGAATCCCTACCTGCATCTTGGATCTGTGGTAAGAGCCTCAGCCTTTCCCATTCATCCAAGGGTCATTTATTCTGTGTCTACTGCATGCCATGGAATGGCTTGAAGTATCTCATGGTCAAGGAGAGAGACATTGGTGTAAGAGCAAAGAAGTATGGTGGGCACTGCGATGAGAGTCTACCTCTGCTTTCAAGGGGAGGATTGAGGAGGGAGTGGCCAGTTCTTAGCAGGAAGAAGAAAGGCCTCATAAAGGAGGCAATGCTTGAGCTGTATCTTCAAAGAAGAGTAGAGAGTTTTCAGCTGAAAAAAAGTGTGGGACAGACAGATCAGTCCAGCCTAGAATAGAAATGTTAGCTGGACAACCTTCTGGCATAAAAATCTATCAATTGTAGGACAGAGAGGCAGTTCAGTCTTGTGCATTTATCACATGTTTCATTTGTGTGTTATACTGTATAGAACATAGCAGTTGTCCCCTCCCTCCTGTACTTGCAAAACTCAGAAATACATATAATGTTCTCTTACTGCTAAGCAAGGTTATAGAGATGGTTGAGTCAATTGTGGAAGGTGGACCAGCATTCCATGTCTAGTCACCAGCTTTGTGGGGATGTCACTCTTGAGGGGACAGCAGTATTGGTAGCAGCAGCATCTTTGCTACTTCCAGATCCAAGTTAGAACTGTATGCCCTTAAAATAAATTATCCGTTGGTGGACCCTAATTCCTCTTCAGCCCTTTCAGTAACTTTGTAAGCACTATGTTGCTACACTAAATCCCTTTTGTTTCAAATATCTAGGGCATGTTCCGTTGTCCATTCTGAGCCCTGATGGATACAGTGTATTAATAATGTTTTTTAAAATGTTTTGAATTTTATGATGTTTTGACATCTTGAAAATTTTGCTGTTCAGGGAGAGACTGACTCTCCTAGGGTCTGTCTTACAGATAACAAAGGCCTTGCCTTTCATAGGCAAACAAACCAATAGAACAACAGAGTCTATACCTTCAGTAACCCCCTTTAACTCTCATATACCAGTCCAGTATTTATCTGTCCTAATTCATTCCAGGGCCAGGTATCAGACAACTAGAGACCACTCGTAGAGCCCGAAGCCTGCCAGAATGATTCAAACTACCCAATCTGAAACTGTTTACTCTACTCAGTTTTAGTTCTCCTGTAGAAACCACAATGAAAGCTCCAGTCTAGGTTTTCCCCTCCTTGCTCCTGCTTCTGCCTCCTGATCAAAACCCGGTGCTCCCTAGGTGGCCTTGCATGGTGTTGTATGCCTTCTCTGGGGGAAATGCAAGTGATAAATATCTTCTTTCAATAGCATCAGGCTCTTCATGTCATCACTTGGTCACCTCCATAAATTAAAATCCTGTGGGTACAATCATCGAGCCATACAGTTCCCCACTGTGAGGTCTGTAAGGGTCAAGACCTTGCTTACCTTGTTCTCCATCATGTCCCTAGTATGCAGCTCAGTGTCTGGCAACAGTAGGTTATCAGTAAACAGTTTTTGAGTAAGTGCATGAAAAAATTGTAATATGCACATGCATGTATAAAAATTTCAAAAGATGCCATAAGACTGCACATGTCAAGAGATATCTTTCTAGCAACAAGTGTTATGTTGTTATAGGCTAGTAGTTACTGTGAGCTAGACTTGATGGAGAAGTCCTGGTAAAAATAAACTGGATTCTGGTGGATCAGAAGAAATTGGATAGGAAAAAAAAAGCGGGGGGCATTCTAGGTATGAGTCCCCAGTGCTACTATCACTGTACACTGATGACTAATGTGTACTCACTCCTGAAATGAGGACTAAGTTCCCTTTCAAAGGCATATGGGCTTAAAAGTGAAGGGAAAAGGTCTTGGCATAGTGTTCTTGGGTTTTGCCAAGCCCTAATGTTGTGTTTGGAGGCCTCCTCTGCCCCCAGGCCACAAGAATTCCCCTGTCCCCATCCCATACCCACATCAAGCATGTTTCCAAATCTTCTGGGAAGCCACACAGTCAGCAGTCGGATCTCTGATCCTGCTTCAGAACAAGCAAGGCAAGATCTGAGTTCAGTTAGCAGAAATTTCCATGGGGAGCATTTGTCCAGAACATTGGCTGACAGCCTCTCATCCTCCTGAGCTCCAGGAGTGGGTGAAAGGTTTGGTGGACAAAGCTCTCTTCATCGTACAGGGATTACAAGGGATGGGATGGGATTGAGGACATCTTTACCCACCAGTCCCAGGTGGATCAGTGTTACCAGAAAGCCACTAGCCTTATGAGCACTCTTTCACCTGGCAACCAATCTAACCCAATGCCAGTTTCTCATTTCATGGTTTAGCTATAAAAAGAAGTTATTACTGGCTTTAAAAATGGAATATAAGGAACTCTTGGAATTGTGTTAAATAGATAAATAAGGTTTTACCACAGAAGTTCTGACACCAGATTGACTGGAGGTCATCAAGTTAATTAATCAGAGATGAGCCTTGTTATGTAAAAGTAAGAGAGACAGCAAATGTTTACAGAAGCTTTGCAAGGCTACAATATCTGTTCTCATACCACATTCAGGGTTAGAAATAAGGTGAGTGGATGAGGCAAAAGCTCTAGGACTTCTGAACGTTTTGTAAGGAGGGGCCTATCCATGCCTACGAGAACATTTGAGAGGACTGTGCCCTGGGGGCTGTGCTAGTACTCTGTACCTCCAGACTTCACTTGATTGATGTGAGTTATCTTCTTTTGTGTTTAATTGAAATCAAGTCTGGCCACTGGGGGCGGGGGGGGGGGGTCTTAAATTAGGAAATTCCTAATTTTAGAAAAGAAATGTGAGAGTTCACAGCTGTCATATTTAATATGCTCTGAGACCTTATTGCTTTGATGTCTAACCTAAGCCTTCATTCTATTAAGCTAGTGGATTACATTTCTTAATCTCCCTAAACTTTAGTTTCCTCATCTGTAAAATTCCTAACGATTTGTTGTGAGGCTTAAATGAGAAAACTCATATGTATTTCTTAGCCTCTCCTGGCACAGAGTAAACCTTCAATATGCATTAGCCATACTTATTATTATTAACATATAAGGCCATCAGCTCAAAGAATTGTGGACAAGTGAATTGCTAAACCATGCTAGACTAGAGATTATAAATCTCGAGCATCTCCTAGTCTCTGCCCTTGGCTTGTTGTGTAACCTTTAGGCACTTGCATGAGCCTGGGAGTGGCGAGAGATTGTACTTGGCACTACAGCAGGTCATATGCTAAGGGCTTGGAGGGGGCATGGTTGACCAGAAGCTCACAGGACCTAGGCAGGGTGGCTTACCTGGATAAAAAAGTCCCTCAGTCTGAGGCTGCATAGGTCTGTAGGATCCATAATGAGGGAAGTGGTGGTTGGACTCACCTAAGAGCGCCAGGGTTTGAGAAGAATACTGACAAATTAAAGAATATTACAGGATGATAGATGTTCACTGGACCACGTCTCTTGAGGTCCAGTAAAAGGAATGGAAAGATAGATTAGGGGTAGTAAGATTCAAGCTCCAAGTAATTTGAAGCCTGTTGTAGGATAAATCTAAGATCATTAGGTGAAAATTATGGAGAGGCATTTTTGGCTCTATTTCCAGTTAGGATGGGAGTGGTAAAACCTTCTAGGAGATAGCAGTGGACTGGACTGCCTTGCAAAGCAGAGTTTCTGAGGCCATTCTCACTGTCTAGGCTGGTTCTCAGGAACACTGAGGCGGGTTCTAACCAGGAGCATCTGGAAGAGACTCAGTACAGCATTGTGGATGGAAGCAACGGCCAAAAAAGATCTTCCTGAGTAAATAGACTCCAGGAAGGAGTAGACATTAGGCAGACAAGGTTGGAGAGTCGGTGGGGGAAAGAGGAACAGGGAAGGAGAGAGGGCATAAGGGGTGCTGGGAATGGTAAGTCGTTTCCATGGCAGGGGCACAGAAGTGGTGGGGAATGAGTGGAGAGGAGGGCAGAGAGTGCTTTCAGGGCTTTTTATGTTATCTTGAGGAGCTAGGACTTTATGCTGAGGGATATGAGGAGCCCCAGAAGGATTTTAAGCAAGGGAGTGGCATGGCCACACGGTGTTATAGAAGGATCACTATCATGGCATCAAGGACCTATGTAAAGGAAGAAGAGAATCAGTGTTTCCTGAGAACCCACCACAAACTTCAGGTAAGAGGGAGAGCATGCCACACCCATGACCATCCTGTGAATGGCAGCCATCTCTACTTCATACATGAGGACATTCAGGACCGCAGGGGTTAAGTAGCTTTCTCAACACTGCCCAGTTATTATTAACTGACCAAGCAGAGATTCAAAACCAAATGGATTTGATTTTAAAGTCTGTGCTTTGCTTCCCTTCAATGAAGACAAAACAAAACAAATCCCCTTTTTGAAACTATACCCAAATATCAAATCTTCAGAGGAATTTTACTTAGCCATCTGCAAGACTGTGATCATGCCTGAGCGTGCCTAGCTGTGGATCGTTCCCCTTTCACGTGACCCATTGCTCTAAGACCCCTTTCCTCCTGGTTGAGATTGTTAGACAAGGGCCAGTCTGATACTCCTTTCCAGGAACTCAGGGTTAGGGTTCTGAGGAGTCAGTTTTCTTTCTGTGTAGCTGGACACTTGAGTGCTAAGGGACAGCTACAGCCCACTGCATGGAGAAGCAGAGAAAGACAACTGCAGAGAGAAAACACTGCAGATGGAGGAGCTAGGACTTTATGCTGAGGGATCTGAGGAGCCACAGAACGGTTTTAAGCAAGGAAGTGGCATGGCCACATGGTGTTGTAGAAAGATCACTCTCATGGGGTCAAGGGCCTACGTAAGGGAAGAAGAGAATCAATATTTCCTGAGAACCCACTACAAACTGGACGCTTCAGGTGAAGAGAGTATCCCCCACCCAGAGCCATCCTGTGGATGGCAGTCATCTCCATTTCATAGAGAGGAGAGGCCCAGAGACGCCAGGGCTCTACGGATCTTCTCATGGTCCATCTGGATTTCCTGAGACCTTCTCATCCTAACATATTTCCCCTTTTGGTTTAAGTTAGCTAGAGTTAGCTTCTGTTACTTTGGAAGAAGTATCTCATGGGAGTCAGTCCTGTGCTGAGGACCAGCCACCTTGGTGTTCATGTGATGGTTCTTGGGGATGGTTCTTGAGGTTGAACTGCAATGCCCCTTCCATGCCACATAGTCTTGCTGGGTAACTCTCCTCATAAAATGTTCAAGAAAGGAAGGAGACATTTGCAAAATATAGATGCTACGAGAATGAGCCATTTGGATCCCTGAAAAAAGCCTGCAGTTGACCCTGGCCCACTCCTATTCAGAGGTTGGCTTCCCAGTCTGGGCATCACTCAGGCTCTTTGTTTCTTGTTTGCTTTTTTTCTGAAGTATCTGGCTGTTGGGTGTTTTGCAGCTCAGGCTCACTTTTACTAATGGAAAGAGAAAAGATACATTACAAACCAAGCAAGCTTGCCACTTGTTAACCACTAAAGATTTGGCATGGCAACAAGCTAATGCTAATGTCTCAATTCAGGGTTTGGGATTGTATTAGTCAGCAATCTGCAGAGAAACAGAATCCATAGGATATACGGAAAGAGATTTATTATGGAACTTGGCTCTCATAATTATGGAGGCTGAGAAGTCCCACAGTCTGCTATATGCAAGCTAGAGAGTCAGGAAAGTTGGGGGAGTAGTTCCAGTCCAAGCCCAAAAGTCTGAGAAGCAAGGGAGGGTGTGGCACTAATGTAAATCCCTGTCCAAATTCAAAGGCAGAACCAGGAGTGCTGATGTCTGAGGGCAAAGATGGATGTCTCAACTCAAGCAGAGAGATTGACTTCTCCCTTCCTCAGCCTTTTTGTTCTATTCAGCCCTCAATGGATTAGGTGATGACTGGCCATATTGGTGAGGATAATCTTCTTTATTCAGTCTACCAATTAAAATATTAATCTCTTTCAAAAATACTCTAGCAGACACAACCAGAAACAGTGTTTTACCAGCTATCTGGACATCCTTTAGCCCAATCAGGTTGACACATAAAATTAACCATCACAGAGATTATGTGTGAATTGGAGGTCAAGCTAACAACTGAGAATATATGTTCTCAAAAGAGGGAGGCGAGGAAGCAGGTGGAGCAGGGGGTGGTGGGAGATGATGGGTGGCAAAATGAAGAGAGGAGGCTTGGAGGTAGAAGCCCGCCCTCCCCAAGCTGCTGGAGTTATGCCTACCACAGATGCAGTAAAAGTCCTCCGGAGAGAAGAGGAGCATTAGTGCTAACTTGTGGGGCAGCTCGTTATTCATGTTGGAAATAGGGTTTAAAAAGTAAGGGAGAAGTAAATGAGAAAAATCCCTGCCCTGCTGCAGAGGGTGGGAGGCCTCAGTGAGTCCTGGGATGTGTTGTCAATGTGGAGTTTCTCTAGGCTGATTAAGTGGAATTAACTCCGTGGTCTGGGATCTTACAACCTCCTGTTGCTCTCATCTCTCCAAACCCTTGTTTTACCTCTACAGAGCCTCCTGGAACCCTGAGGAATTTATTAATGAGGTCCAATTATGAAAAATTTCAGGATTTTAATCAACTTTGGATGCAGAGCTGAAGGTCCATCTCCTACCCCACCCCCCTGAAACTGTACATGAAACAAGACCAAAGAGGAGCTGCATGCTTGATTTCGCCTGGTTCCCCACCTCCAGCCCTCTCACCCTTTCCGTCTACAGCCTCTCCACTCCAACTTTGCCGCGTCCCCCACCCCTGGCCGTCACGCAGAGCAGAGGACTTCAGTTACTCCCTTAGTTTAAAAACTGCAGGACAGGCAGGCCAGTAGTCCTGGCTGGCTTCTGTCCAAGCTCTCCCCACCCTCATTTGTGGCTTTCATCTAGGTGTTCTGAAGAGACTTTTCCTGGCCATTTCCACCCTTGTCTTCTGCAGCAAACAATCTTCATTTCCTCCTCCAGGATATTTTTGAAGACAGATTAGAGGCTTGAAAAAACACTTGGAATAACTCTTTAAAAAGGTTTACAAAACACTGGTGGAAGGAAACAAAGGCAGTGTGGGAGAATCAGACCCAAATTATGCTCTATTGATCAGCCTGTGTTGCCTCAGGGCCCGGGTAGCTTGGGTTCTTCTTGGCCTGTGGAAACTGCAAACTTCTGGGGCTCAGTCTCTGCGGTTGCTCCTCATGCTGGGAGATACGGCCCCTCCACCAGCTGCTGTGGGAATGCCACATCTGGCATTCCTGCAGCTACTTCCTCTCCAGGGAGAAGCCAGGGATCCACCCTGTGCAGTTTCACAGAATGATGCCGAGACTCCTGGGAGCAGGACTGTGAGCTGCTAACATCCTCCCGGGTTCTGCAGGGCTTGGAGGCTCCGCTCAGCGGATTAAACATTCTTCTTCTGGGAAGACATTTAAATGGATCGTGACACAGCATGGCCAGGTTTTCCAGAGCTGAAAATTCCTTTTATCAAACTGGGAGGCATGGTTATTTCTTCAATTTTTTCAAAAAAATGAAACTAAGTCATCTGGAAAATTGACCTTCAGAAGTGGGCGCTTTGGCCCTGCCTCTTTGATGAAGCCTTCCCTGTCCACTGTAGCCAAGAGGAACTTCTTAAATTAGCTAAGATTCTTTTGGTTGCAAGCAACTGAAAAGCCATTTTATCTCCAAGTTGAACAAATTAGAACATTTGTAGGCTTCTGAAATCAGGGTGGGAATAAATTTATTCTCAGGAATAAATGGAACCTGTGGGGTGCTGATTCTGGCTCGTGCTAGTTCTTGAGAGCCAACTGCTTGATTTTGAGGGATTTTGTAAGCCAGTTGTTAAATACAACATTATTAAAAAATAAATGATATAAACTCATGAGTAAAAATTATATTAAATACAAAAGTAATAAATTCTAAAACCTCATTACTTCTCAATTATTTTACTGCATTTTGCTATTATCTACACCTTTGAGATTCTTCATATCTGTGGTGTTGGTATGGTGGAAACCCTGTCCAGTGTTGCTGTACTGTGCTAATAGGTGTGCTATTACTCATCTCTTTCCAGCTCCATATATATTGATGTCATGTTAGAAGCTTGAAAATGGCCATAGTGGAGGCATTTAAATCATAGAAATGAACAAATGCTTAAAACCAGAGTTTAATGTATTGTTTTGTTGATTGTCTAGATTCTAGACTTAAGAAAATGATGAAGAAAATGTTGACAATGCAAATTGAACTTGGAAGTATGTTGTATCTGCAGTTCTTACATTGTGAATAGCATCGAAAATTGCTAAGATCTTTCAGATTTTGAGAACAATTATTTGACTTGACAAAGCAGTCGGTCATCATTGAAAAGTAAGTCATGCTCCAGTATGTGTCTGTGTTGATTTCATTTCATTTTACTCACAGAAAGAGAATTACCAACCACCATTCGTGTCAGAACTACATTTGGAGAACTACTTGTTAAACAATGACCAGCACACTGCTGTCTTTGATGTCTCTTATTTCATATTTCTAGTTATTTCTTGGTATTGGCTTTCTTTCCTCAGACCAGCGTCTTCCAACAGGCTAGAACTGTGTGTTTTGGCAACCCCAAAGTTCATATGCCCAAGCTTCATTTCACAAGAGGATCAGAAAGAAGGAACTCTCTCACCTTAGTTCCAATTTGAAGACACCAAGGAACTCTGATTGGTTTGATTTGTATCACACGACCAAGAATGCACAGTTCTATGACTGGCCCAATAGAAGCACATTGTCTGTGTGTGTGTGTGGGCGTGTGTGTATGCATGCACGCGCACATTAGGGACAGGGCGATCTTGAAGACCAGATCCTCAGAAGAAAGAGGTTGAGATTGAAAGAAAAAAAAACAGGAGATGTAGACAGATGAAACAATAGATGTCCTTTTTACCATGTGACCATGTGAATTTAGGCAAGTTATTCAATCTTTCTGAACTTCAGTAAAATTGAGATAATTGAATCTCTTTCATAGGGTTATTGTGAGGATTAAGTAAACAATGTGCACAAAGCATTTTGCATATAGCAAATACTCAGATTATAGTTGTTGTAGCATTATTTGAGGTCGTGTCATTTTTCCTAGAATGTACACTCTGAGAGAGTAGGTTTTTTGCTAATATTTTATCCACTTTTAGCATCCTACATAGCATTTTTCTGACACAGCATAAGTGAATATTTTTAGAAAATTTTAATAAATACTTCTAACAATAACATCTTCACTGAGATAGACTCTACTGTAAATCTACTCTGCCTATTATGTACTTACCGTTTAATAGATAATGGAAATCACATCCTAGGCCTCACATCCCATCAAAAAGTTCTAATGGATTGAGCATTTCTTTGAGCAGCAAGTAAGTGTGCATGCCTGGGAAACCCCAATTTTTCCTGCCTGTTTACAGACCAAAAAAATAAAAAAAAAAAAAAAGAAAAAGAGAGAGAGAGAAAGAGAATTCTTTGATCTGGGACAGATCTGCAGATAACCACTTACCTGGAACATATTTCATTAGTTTATATCTGGCTGGTGGAACTTTTTGTTTTCATTGTCTGTGTTTTACTTTGGGGAGAAACAACCATTAGTGGCTGGCTTTTATTTTGTATTTACATGCAAAAAAAGAGACAGAGAAAGCTTTCAAACTGAGGCCCCAGGTCCTGGGGACTAGAGTATGCTTTATCTCTAGTATTCCTATCCAAGTTCCTGAAGCTCTGGGTGAGACAGCCTGGGCCCTGAGCCCTGGGCCTTGCTTTGCCTGTTTTTTCCATTCTCTGCTCTAGACTCTTCCCCTGTCTTATCTCTTTCTAAATCAGGGTAGTTCCTACAGTTAATTTGCCCAACTCACTTTGCATAATTTTTCCTCTGAGTTACCCCAGAAATCTCTAAGCAGGTTCACTGATTCCCACTCCAATCCTAGCCTCTGTCACTTACATTTCCAGGTAGCGGCATTCAGTCAAGTGGTTTGGTTCGTTTCAGTTTGTGCCCATCTTCTCCACTGAGCAGTCCTGCTGCTCTCGCCTCCCTGTGGAACCACAGGGCCCTGCTTACCCAGTGTGGCATTCATTCCCAACAGCTCCATTTGGATCCAGTGGCCAGCTCCTTCTAGCAAGTAGAGCTGATTGGGCAGCAGACAATGGCAAGGAAAACTAAAGAATGTCACTGACCACAGGCCTGCCGAGAGTGAGACTCCTGTGCTCCCGCTGTGTCATTTGTGATTTCCCTTTCTTGTGTCTTCTATGCCAGCATGGATTCAACCTTTGGTTCCATCTGAAAGTGTCCACTGAACAATTGTTATTCTTAAAATATTCTTTGATGTATGTGCAGAACCTCTGAATTCCATTATATGGAGAAATAAAAGCATCCGTTTTCTCCAGTGCTTCATTTTATACCTCAAATTCTGCTGAAGTGACTTAATTTTCTTAGAACCACCCTCTTTTATGCTTTCCTGGTCAACTTCCTTTCCTAGGTTGACAAAGCAAGCTGAGGATTTTCCTATTAAGATTTTTAGTTCCAAGCAACAGAAGTTAATTTACCTGTGTATTTATCTATGGGTGTGCAGGGCAACTCCTTGCTATACTTTCACTTACAGAAGGGCAATAGTGACAACCTAACAATGGTTAGGCCAAAAGCAGGTCCCTGCTGTTGCAGAATAGAAGCTACCACAGAATGAGCATGTACTGTGTGGCTCCTATTGTACCAGGTACTTAATACATGATCTCATTTAGTCCTCAGAACAACTTGGTATATTATTATAACATTATCCCATTTTATCAATGAGGAAACTGAGTCCCAGAAAGGTGAAGTAACTAGATCAAGATAACATGGAACTAAGATTTGGACTCGGGCCTCCCCAGGCCTAGCACAGTCCTCTCTTCATTATACTGCATTGCTTGTTTTTCTTGTTGATGGGAAAGAGATTTGGGGAATTATCTTGGTGTCCCTTAAATCGCACCAAGCCAGCATCTGTCTGTGTCCAAGGAGTCAAGCAGTGAGTCTTGTGTGTGTATATTTTCGCACATTCAGAACTTTTGGCTCATGCCTTTACCATCACTGTTTCCTGCTGATTCTAGCAGACAGATGGGCCTCTTTCCCAACCTGGGTCATGAGCACAGTGGTTCATGAAGGATTTGTTCAGAATCCTGATTCCAGGTATAATCTGCATGAGCCCCATTGAGAAGGAACCCCTTCTTGGAGGGTATCAGTGCTCTTGTGGATTGGCAGGGCTGATGGGGTGGGGTGGGGCTGGGGAGTGGGCCTTACACAGGTCATTCAGCCCAGGGCTACTGAATGTGTCACCGAACCCATGACTCTGCTTCCATGCTATTTCACAGAACCATTTAAAGAGCAGCATATGAAAGAAAACATTAAAAAACATAATTTTATTCAAGAATACATTCCAAATGCCTTGGTATTGAAATCGCTCCTTCTACACCTTAAATTGATTTCCCCTAATTTGGTTTTCCAGGTATATGCAAAGAAATCTTCCCTGTGTTTCAGATATTTGAGGTTTCCTAAAACTTCCTGTTCATCTCTTCTAAGCAAACCTTTGCTTTCCCCCCAGTCTTTTAGGTATTTCCTAGTCCATTTGAGCTCTTAGCCGGTTTTGCGTTTTTCTCTGCATCTCATCTAAATGTACCACCTGTTTAGGTTTTACTGTGATAATTAACAGAGTATATTAATATTCCCTGCCTTGGAAATTCAATTTGACAAATATTTACAAGTGGCTCTTCTGTACACAGCACAGCTATGTGCTCTGTAGGGTAAAAGAATGGGCGCTGGTAGGCCCCCACTCTTAACTGCCTTACCACCTGGTAAAATAAAAATGTAATTGTCTCAAAATTAAGTCTTAGGGTTCAAAGGGAAATATCTCTCACAATGATTTCAAGGTATCACTTTTCAGATTTTCTTTTGTCTTTAAGACAGACAGCTTGCTGTAATTGATAATTTTTCAGACGATTTGGCCTCAGTGAAATCTCTTGTACTATCTTCCGTGCTGATGTCTCCCTTCTCTGAGTTATTTTAGTGCATATGGCCAGTACTGCACAATTTATTTGTTTTCTCCTTGTTTCCTGTGTGTATCCCTTTTCTACTCCCAACCAAGGTGTAAGGTGGGGAAGGCAAGGACAATCACTATTATTTTTCTCTCCCTTAATATCTGCTAAAATGCCAAATAGTTGTGCAAAAACCAGCTGGTTTCTTGGCTTATGGGCTGACACCCAGAAGAACTCTTCTTCTCTCTAATGTCTACACACTTCTGATTTGATGCTTTTCATCCACCAACAATGGGCAAAATCGAATGAGAAACTTGTTAGCCTTGTGGACAAAATAAGAGTACTTAGCTCTAAGTGATATTCTAAAAGATCTCTTATCAATGAAATTTACAGCCATGAAATATAGATGTTTAACATATTACTGTCTATTTTGCCTGCTCAGAAGCTTCCCTTTTCCAACCTCATGCTTACTTTTTGGTTATTTTAATATTTTGAACTGGCTGAGGTTAGACAAGTAAGTTCTGAGTAAATGTTGTGCCATGATGGCCTTCCAAATAAGTTTATAAATTGCTTTTTAATAATTTTCAGATTTAATTTTTCAGATTCAGAAAATGGGGGCTTCTTGTGACTTTATAGCTTTTGATTGATGAATGGCGTGGCTGGATTTTTGGTAGAGTTATGAAAAATCTAATAAAAATGTGATATTTATAATCCAAAGTATATTATTTTGTTTTCAACTATCTGAAAGGATTAAACCATTTACATCCTAAAAATAATGCAAACAAATCCACAGAGTATAATTATACATTAAAGTTTATACAAGATAATTCTACGTAAGAAATCATTTCAACAAATCTCTGTAACTAATAATTTATTTTTTTTTTTGAGACACAGTTTCTCTCTTGTTGCCCAGGCTGGAGTGCAATGGCACGACCTCGGCTCACTGCAACCTCCTCCTTCCAGGTGGAAGTGATTCTCCTGCCTCAGTCTCCCAAGTAGCTGGGATTACAGGTGTGCACCACCACACACAGCTAATTTTGTATTTTTAGTAGAGATGGATTTTCCCCATGTTGGTCAGGCTGGTGTCAAACTCCCGATCTCAGATGATCCGCCCACCTCGGCCTCCCAAAGTGCTGGGATTACAGGCGTGAGCCACCACACCTGGTTGTAACTGATAATTTTTTATTGGTATTTAACAAAGTGATACAATTCATAACAGTATTCTCCATTGGTTATGAATGCAGAACAGGAAGGGATTTGGAAAATCAATCCAGGTATACTGAAGAGGGAAGATTACAATTGCACTTAAAAAAAAAATCTTTCAAACCAGGGATTGGAATTTACATGAGATAATATTGGATTTGTTCTTATGGAAAACTCAAGTTGGTTTTGGTGGCACAGACATTGGAAATAGACTTCTTCCAATGCAAGACAGTTCCATTAGGATTTATTGAGTGCCTACTATGAGCATTATTCCCACGCAGACCCTCAACCAAGTATTAACCAGACACAACATTGCTTACTTTCAAAGATAACAATGAAATTGAGGATATGAAGGCTGATATGGCCTTATACCCCAAGCAAGTATTTATTGAGTGCCTAATGTGGGTCAAGAACCATACTATTATACTACATCCTTTTTTCGTTTTATTATTATTATTTTTTCAACAGTCTCACTTGTTGCCCAGGCTGGAGTGCAGTGACATGATAATAGTTCACTGTAATCTTGAACTCCTGGGCACAAGGGGTCTTACTGCCTCAGCCTCCTGAGTAGCTGGAACTACAGGTGTGCCCCACCACACCCAGATAACTAAAAAAAAAATTTTTTTTGTAGAGATGGGATCACGTTGCCTGGTCTAGTCTCAAATTCCTGGCCTCAAGCAATCCTTGTGCCTCAGCCTCCCAAGTGCTGGGATTACAGGCATAAACCACTGTACCCGGCCCCATTCTTGATTATAGACGAGGAAACTGAAGCTCAGAGAGGGTAGCTAATTTGCTGAAATATAGGAGCCAGGGTTTGCAGTCAGCCTAACTCCAATGATGGAGCTTCCTTTCTGTCCCATTGTCTCCCATGTGGCTGCAAACAGAATTTCCTGCCTTGATAGGATCCTTTCTCCCCTTCATTGCGCTGGGGGTACCACTCCTGGGGCAGGAGCACCACCTACAACTACATAAGATGGAGACCTTAGGGCTTAGATGTCAGGAATAGTCAGTACACCTTATGAATGGGAATTCTAGTTCCCTGGCTTAAAGAAATTTTGAGAGAATTGGCACTGGTATTAGCAAGAAGTACTTTGAGCATCTCAGATGAAAGGCTCTACGTGAGTACAGAGGGTGGCTATTAGAGTCTGGCATGGAATTTTATATGAAGGAGAGTGCTTACTAATTATAAGATAGCTACTCATTTGTAGATTTATTTTCTAGCTTAATCTCTCATTGTTGCTATTACAAGGACTTAGAAAAAAATGCCCAAAGGTTTATGACCAAGATTCAAAAGCTTGCATGTCCTGAATAGACCTATCTGATTAAAATAATAAAAATAATAATAGTAATTAGAATAAATTCTGTTTATACCTTGTCTTTGCCTGAATGGCTTTAGAGTCCTGTAAAACTTTGCCTTTAGTATCTACGTTCGTTCATTGGTCTGTGCTTGCCTGAGCATCTGAGAACATTTTAGAAATGTTAGAAACTGACAGGACCAGAGAATTAATGAGGCATCATCTTTGGAGCATACCTGTTGGGAGGAGAAGAAGGGAAAGCTGAACTTTTTCCTCCTGTAGCCTAGATGGCCACAAATCTTCTAATTCCTTTCATGTTCTTAGCCAATCCTGGTTCAGCCCCAGATTGTTATTATAAAGTCCCCTCGAGTTAATGTTTCCCTTTGTCTATTGTTTAATTTAAATGACCCAGGCAGTGGCTCAGAAAGGAATGCAATTCTCATAAAACATTTTCCCACATTAAACAATCAAAAATTATTTGGGGGGAAAAAGAGAGAGAAAAAGCAGGAGCAGGAACTTGGAGTTTTGGGAAACCTTTTACAGAAATTTGATTGGTATTTCTCTTTTCTGGCTATAAATAGAAAGCCAAGGAAAGGTTAAGTGCTAGGGCCGAGGTCACAGAGTAGATGGGAGCTGCCAAGCAGGAGTGGACATGGACTGCTCAGGTCATGAGGTGCACATTCTTTGTGTAAAAGAAGATTTCAATATTCTTTATTTTGGAGTCCTGTCTTCAAAAATCATCCATAGATACCATCTACCAGCTTCTTCTTTCTCCTACCTGTTTCCCCTTCCTCTCTTATATAATTTCCACTTGATTGATTATTTAAAAATGCAGCCAGTGGTCTCCTCAGTCACCTCCCTAACCTCATCGTGCTATACTAATTAAGGTTATGATAGTTGCTCTAATAAATTCACCCCTAATTGTACATTGGATTGAAGAATATAATTTTTTTTTCTTGCTGATACAGAGTCTAAAATGGTTGTCATGACTGATAGGGCTCTATCCTCCAAGCAGTGGTCTGGGAACCTGATCCTTTTGAAGTCTTGTGGCTCTACTATCTTCAATATTTGGCTTCCGAAGTCACCCTGAGTGTGAGCACCCAAGGATGGAAAACAGCACAGAGAAAGACAGGCAGAAGGTCGGTATGTGCCTGGTCTAGAAGTGACCCATATCATTCTGTTCACATTACTTTGGCTAGAACTCATTCAGGTGGCCACACCTAGCTATAAAGGAGTCTGAGAATTGTAGTTGGCTCCATGTCCAGAAAGAAGAAATGGGATTGTGATCTGACCAGACTGCCTGGCTTGATCACTTTCTCCAGCATTGGCTTCTGTGGTTCCTCTTCCTTTCATTGGATGCTTTTACTGATCCTCTTATGTCCTTTCAGTAGCAAGTACAGCAGACTCTCCTTGGAGAGACTTTGGTCTTCCTTCGTCACCTCTTCTTCTCCAGACTCACTTTCTGTGGGAGCCCCTTGGCACCTAGCCTGCTCCTAGACCTGAGTGGTGCTTCTACAGGCTTCTGCTTCCCCTTTTCAAGCTACTCTGTTTTGTATACCTCATACATTGCAGGAGAACAACAAGCTCCCCGTCCTCTCACTTTAGCCTCCTCAGTGCCCAGCTCCCCTATTTCCTTGTGTGCCCACACTTTGTCTTCTAAACTAGAAGCTCTGGGCTGCTATTTAGGTAATCCCATTTGCATAACCCTTTTGAGTTGACAGATAAATTTGTCAGAAAATATACTAATCCCATATACAATCTGAAAGACAGGCATCATCCATGTCAATCCACCCATCAGAAAACAGATCTGGGGAGAAAAGTGACTTTCCCAAGGCTATGCTGTATACACAGGGTGAAGATTTAAGCTCAAAGCCTATTACTGCTTTGAATTTATTAGGGCTCTTAATTTAATTCACCTAAACCACCTGTTGCAAGGACTTGCTCTTGCTGCCTCTATTTTTCCACTGCCCCAGCCTCTTGCCTCTTCTGCTGTCTGTGGCCAAAAACATAGAGCACCTTCATGCCCTGACTTCATATCTATATTAGTCTGTTTTCACACTGCTATAAAGAAATATCTGAGACTGGGTAATTTATAAAGGAAGGAAGTTTAATTGACTCACAGTTCTGCATGACTGAGAGGCCTCAGGAAATTTACAATCATGATGGAAGGGGAAGGGGAAGCAAGGCACGTCTTACATGGTGGCAGAAGAGAGACAGAGCACACACAGGGGAAACTGCCACTTTTAAACCATCAGATCTCATTAAGAACTCCCTCAGTATCACGAGAACAGCATGGGGGAAACCTCCCCATGATCCAATCACCTCCTACCAGATCCTTCCTTGACATGTGAGGATTACAATTTGAGATGAGGTTTGGATGGGAACACAGAGCCAAACCATGTCAATGTCTTTAAACTCAAGACTGCAGACTGGAGTGGAATGCCCCTGGAAGGAGCATATGCTGTATGGCTAAGACTCTGAAATGATAAGATTTGTAGACTGGTGAAAATTCTTTAAAATGTTATTTTAATATAGAAGACGTAGTGTGTGGAGGATGTAGGACTGTGTGCAGAATGTAGGACTATAGATATCAAATGAATGACTGACTGAATAAATAAATAACCCACTACTCGGCTGACAGTTTTTGACTCCCATCTACATAAAATTTTGTGTTTGGAGTTGTGAGCCACACAAGCAATGAAAGAGAGTCCCTGCTCTCAAGGAGACTTAGAGAAGCACGAGAGATAAGACTAAGCCCAGATACTGATAATAAAACAGGGAAATGATAGTGCCAGGGAAGCACAAAGTTCCCTTGTTACTTCAGATGGACTAATAAGAATACACCCAACTGGAGAGGCTGAAGGTTGAGCTCACCAAGGAAGTGGAAATTTGAACTTGTCTTTACATGTATTCATATGGCTATTAACTTGACAATTGATTTAAGCACATACTAGAGACCCTCTTTTAGAGAGGTATCACAGAGCACAGTATGTGCAGTTTTTGTCTTCAGGAACTTACTATCTAGGAAGGGAGAGTCACCCCACTGATAACTGCACAAATCATTGACAGGAGGGATAAGTGTTATGAAGGAAAAGCACACAAGATGTGAGAGTGTATAATAGGGAGACACTATGGAGTCTGCACCTGAGGGATCAGATTTGAATATACTGAGAGAGAGTGGGTAGCACGGAGACCTTCTAGGTGGAAGGAAGGAGGCATAGAGCTCCACAGTAGAGCAGTCTAACCTGGGCTGGAAGGGAAGACAGGAAAGGTAGATTAGTACCAGCCCCAGGAGGGCCTCGTCAGGTGTCAAGACTCTAGAACTGATTGGTTAGGAAATGGAAAACCACAAAGGTTGAGGTAATCAAGAAGAACACTTGTGACCCAAACAAGAACAAGGCCACGTGAGAATTACGTAGCTCTTGTTTTTGCACATAAAACTATGCTGGTCCATGTGAGAGGCAAGACAAGACAAGATCAGCAGGAGAGGGGCTGGACGCATGGTACATTTCAATGGAAATCCTCTCTGTGGTTCATGACCCAGAGTCTTGGTCTGTTTGCTTGTCTCACAGTGGACAAGAGGCAAGAGCTTAGAAAGCAGATCAGGGAAGAAGGTATTTGTGCATCCCTGTGGGGGAAAGGTGGGCACTTCCCAGCACAGCCCAGGACACTGCAAGGAACAGCACAGAGGAACACACTGCTTTTTGGTTCACAGTATGGCCAGGGCAGAAATGAGACCTTTCTCTACATCCTGAGGTTTTATTTTCTTCGTCTTTCTCAGGTGGAGTGGTTAGGTCAGGCCGAGCCTGGCTCTGTTCCGACACAGTTAACCTAGCAGATTTGAAGTGAGACTATTAACAACAAGAAGGCGGCATGCCCTGCCATGGCAAAACCTCACCATGTCTCCCTGTATGATTCTTGAATGTCTTCTTTAGCAAGGTTACACCTGGCATACAGACCCTACCAGCCACTGACTGCATTCCTTACAAACCCAAACCCATTGGTGGGCAGAGCAGGAAGGTGGCTGGCCACCATCCAGACGGTAAACAATAGAGGCAATTATTATGCAGCCATTAATCTTGTCAATTACACATTAACCCAGGCTGTGTGTAAACAGGAGCACAATCCTCATGCATTTTTTCCCTTCTCTTTCTCTGCCTTTCTCAATGGCTCCCCACCCCACCTCCTCAGAAAATAAAAAGGGACTGCATTCTACCACATTCTCAATATCATCCTTCATTCTGCTTTTTCACTTATGGAAACAATCATACCAATCTGGAAATTCCTTTCACTTGTATATCGATTTTATCTTTGTGTGTGTGTGTGTGATTTCTATTACATATGACACTCTGCTGAGTACTTGGGAAGCTAAGTTTGCTGTTTTCTACAAATCTATGGTTCCTTTTTCACTTTGAGCTCCCCAGTTGAAAAAGGCTATATTCATATATATTACTTCATTAGGTAATATGATGATTGATAGCACAAATTTATTACATGTTTTGAAGTCGCTTTCTAATATACCTGGATAAGGATCTATTTCCTATCTATCTTCGTCTGGGTAGATGCCACCCAAAGACATCCTTGTCCACTTAAAAACCTGTAGCAGTTGGCTTTGTTGTCAAAGGAGATTTTTGTTTTTTAAAGTGAGGAGCAGTTCTGGAAGCAATTAGATCTGGCATTGTTCAGGGCAGATGGTGAAGTGGGCAGAGATTCTCTTCAAAGCCTCCAGCCTTTCATTTTCCTGTGCTCACTCTTCCTTTAGTACACTTGACCTCTCCTTTCCCTCCTCCTTCTCCAAAGCCATCTCTAAGAAATGGCCCACGTCAGTCATTTATCTTTTCCTGGGCATTAATGAGTCTAGGGAATGCTCATTCCTGCTGTGTTTTCACTGAAAGCCTTATCTTTAATTGTGGAATGAAAGGAATTTCAGGTATTGGATCACAGCTCAAAGTTCAAGTTTTTAATGTTCTATTCACATAGTGGTCAGGAGAAAAAAATCCTTTTTGATTGGAAGGGGGGCAGTTTTCACAGGCCCTCTTCTCAGGCTCTGGTGGTGATCCATCTCTGTTCTCTCCTCCTTGTAGAGCCATTCTGGAGGACAGGACTTGAGGTTGGGGTGGGCAGGACAAGTAGCACAGAGATTTCTAAAACGTTGCTTGATAAGGTGTTTGAGACTGATTTCAGTAGAACCCTAATACATGTTAGGTAAGAAGATTTCTGAATCAGGAATGTGAGAAAGGTCTGTTGAAACTGGGCATCGACACCCTTTTTCCTTGGGATATGCCAGGGAATTCCCCAGGAGGCTTCCATGTTCAGGGCAGCCCTGCTACCCTAGTTTTTGGGTGGTGGGGTGGGAACTTGGAATGAGGTCTTGCTGGCTGAAATTAAATTAGCATGTTGTTTCAAGGGAGTTAGGAACATTTTCCTGTTGCTGTGCATAAACCTGCAAGCTCATTTTCTCAGATTTGGTTCATGCATATAAGGTGGTACTACGTATTCACTAGAAAGGGTTCAGACTTGTTACATCTTGGTTCTGTCTCTAGATCTAGGATAATGCATTTATTCCAAACCTTAATTTTGGTAAAATGAAAGAATCGACTAGGCAATCACTGAGGTTCCTTCTAGCTTCAAAAATCCCGATGATCTCTGAGATCCATGAAGTAAAATTAATTGGTGCAATTTGTGAGATGTTATTTAAGTGAAAATTCTTAGAGTCAGGGCACTGGTGAAAGGTAAGAGCCAGGAATGCAGGGGATACTGGTCATTTTCCACAGCTTCTTCCCTCCCAAATTGTAGCAATTCTGGGGTCGTGGGAAGAAGTAGAGATATGGGTGGCAAATCAATACGAACTGTGTCATCAATAAGGTTGTTCACAAAGAGTGGAAAGGAACAGGCTAAGTCTGAGAGAGTTAAGGGAAGCGCCAATGTCTACCAATGACAGTGGGTTTTGTTTGTTTTTTACAAAAAGCGTGTATCTCATTTGATGAAATGATTACATTGAGCCATGGGAAAGTTCCTGGGAGGAAAAAAAAAAAAAAACAAAAAACAAATTGAAAGTCAGCAGCCATCAGACGATCAAAGTGTTTATTTCACAAATGATCAGCTATTGAAAAAGTGCTCTCAGCCACCAGATCTTCAGGTTAGAGGTGTCCAGTGAGCATCGTACCTCACAAATCGATGGAAAGACAATAGAAAGAAATTTAGAGGAAGCCGAAGATTTCAGAGTTTATTAGGATTTCTATTTTGGCAGAGTGTTTCTGTCTTTGATGCCACTGTGGGTACTTTCTTCAGTAACACATTTGATGAGAGAAGGGTGTTAGCAGAGCCAGGGTCCGGGGGTGGTTCCCATGGGCCTGTCATCTCTAATTCAGTAATAATTGAGCAGATCCCTTTTGTCCTTAATACTTTGCCAAGAAAGACAGGACAAAAGAAAGGCAAGATACATTCACAGCCTTGGAAGAATTTAGAATTTAGCAGAGAATGCAAAAACACACAATGAGTAACAAACTTGGAAAACTTTTAACCTTGCAGCTAGACTGTGTCATCTGGCCAGGTGTCGGGGCTCACACCTGTAACCCCAGCTACTCGGGAGGATTGCTTGAGCCCCGTTTAAGCCTGCAGTAAGCTATGATTGTGCCACTACACTTCAGCCTGGGTAACAAAGCAGAACACTGTTTCAAAAAAACCCCAAAAATAAAAAAACGGTGTCATCAACCCTGATGAGCCATTTCCAGAATGGGGGTCTCCAGAGAAACCAAATAAATGAGTTGGATAAAGGTATTTCTCATAGTATTAACTCACCATCACTCTAGAGCTTGTGTGTTTGTGTGTTTTAGGGTACTTATTCCATACACAAAAATTCATGTATTTTCTAGTTAGAATATTGATAGTTATTTCTTTCCTTTGTAATAAAAATATGGATTTGGTGATAAAAGGACTATGGTTTTAGAGTTTAAGTTCCTCCAACTTCTAATATGCACAAAGTAAAGATGAGGAAAGTAGTCTATGATAAATAGGTGATAAAAATCTGTTAATAGGCTAATATTTTTTGAAAATCTAGTCTATGAAAGGCCCTGTGCCAGTTTGCAAATTCCTTTTGTACTCCCTAGTCACATAATCCTATGGGATTGATTAGCCCTGTGTTTTGATCCTCCGAAGGACTCTACCTAAGGGCTGACGCATAAAGTTTTACTGCTCCTTCAAGCGAAACCTGGTGTTAGAAGCCAAAAATTGACAGGTACTTGCAGACCCTCTCATTCCACCCTCACCTGTGGACAGTCCTGTTCCTTTTGTAAGCCTGATAGAGGACAAACTCATTGAATATGAAATGGCTAGAGTTGTTC
The DNA here is from genome assembly GCF_003255815.1 of Theropithecus gelada. Lineage (NCBI taxonomy): Eukaryota > Metazoa > Chordata > Mammalia > Primates > Cercopithecidae > Theropithecus > Theropithecus gelada. Next base: position 53,551,266 of record NC_037673.1, on the reverse strand, counting down.
TTGTGGTTAGCAGCTTTGGGAGGTTTAAATGTATTTGGGATTTCTCCTGCTGCTCCCTGCTTAGTCTTGAAAAGTATTAAGATTAAAATTAAAAGAAAATTGACTAAGTTGCACTTATTCCAAGAATTCTAGGTTGATTTTGTATGTTGCCATGTTACCAAAATAAAGAGGAAAAAAAGCATATGATCATAAGAATAAATGTGGAAATTTTTTTTTACAAAAAATATCTTCCATTCTTGATATATACTCTTTAGGAAACTGGGAACAGAAGTGAATTTCTTAACTGGATTCACAGCATGATGCATAGCACAGAAACCTATGGCAAACATCATGCTTTGTGGTGAAATGTAGAGTGCCTTGGGTCAGGTTCCCCAGAAGTAGAGATTGAGAAAGGGAATGTTGAGGGACAGCTCTCAGGTGAAACCTGTGCCAAAGGGAAGGAAGCAGGATAGGGCAGGGGAAAAGGCCAGTCAAAGATGGGGATTCAGATGAAGCCAGCTTCTGCTGATCCCATAGGGAACCCTACAACAGGAATGGCACCACAGAATTATCCCACCTTCAGGCAAAAGGGCAGGCCTTTTTGGTGCCTCATATCTGTTAGTCATTGGCTACTGGACACCCCTGGGAACCAGGCATAGCTTTCTACATACTCTGTTTCCAAGTGGCTGCCATTGGTCAAGCGCAGTTCTCAGAAGAAGAATATAGCTGTGAACTGATAGCAGCTCCTCACCTCTTCTGCAAATGGGAGAAGAGTATTTCAACCCAGTGAAGGAGATGTAGTGGGCAACAACAGTGTCTGCTAATTGACACTTTATGTTAAAAATAATTTAATTGGCTGGGCGTGGTATCTCACACCTGTAATCCCAGCACTTTGGGAGGTGGAGGTGGGCTAATCACGAGGTCAGGAGATCGAGACCAGCCTGGCCAACATTGTGAAACCCTGTCTCTACTAAAAATACAAAAATTAGCTGGGAGTGGTGGTGCGTGCCTACAATCCCAGCTACTCGGGAGATTGAGGCAGGAGAATAGCTTGAATCAGGGAGTCAGAGGTTGCAATGAGCCAAGATCGCGCCACCGCACTCCAGCCTGGCGATAGAGCGAGACTCTGTCTCAAAATAATAATAATAATAATAATTTAATTCAATTCACCTACAGCTAAAAAAACCTTCATTTTGACCATTTCTGGAGATCTGTCTGGTTCCATATTCCAAGTTTTGATCAGTAAATCTTCCTTCTACCTGTAGAACTTCCTTTTACAATTTTTGTAGTGTAGGTCTTCTGATAATAAGTTCTCTCAGTTTCTTTTTGTCTGAAAAAGTCTTGATTTCTCTTGAATTTTTAGGACTTTTTTTAGGACTTTTTTTCCACTGGGCATACATTCTGGGTTACTAGTATTTTTCTTCCAGCATTTTAAAGGGATCATTTTACTGTTTTCTGACTTGCATAGTTTCAGATGAGATGCCTGCTGTCACTCTTAGCTTTGTTCCTTTGTACAAAATGTTTTCTTTTTCAACTTTCCTCAAGATATTTTCTTTATCTTCAGTTTTAAGTCACTTGACTATGATGGATCTAGATGGGTGTGGGAGTGTATGGGTGTCATTTTTCTCCTCCCTCTTCCTCCTCCTTTTTCTTTACCTTGTTGTTTAATCTCTTTGGGCTTCTCTGAACTCCTTGGACCTGTGGATTAATGTATTTCATTATTTTTTGGAAAATTTTCAGCTGTCATCTCTTCAAATATTTCTCCTAACCTAAACATATATTAGACCCACAGCTCTTATATACTCTGTGTTTTTTAAATTTTTTGTCATTTATCATTCAGCCCTTTTTTTCCTTTGTGTTTCTGTTTGAGGAATTTCTGTTTATCTATTTTCAAGTTCACTGATTTTGTTCTTGCCTTGCTGAGTCTCTCGATCAGCTAGTTGAAGGCATTCTTTATCTCTGTTATGATGTGTGTCATTTTTAGCATTTTCAATTTTTTTCTATAGCGCTAAATTTCTCATCTATTTTTATGTACTACTCGCCTTTTCCACTAGAGCCTTTAAGATATTATATTAAACAGTTATTTAAAATTCTCTCTATGATAGTTCTAACATCTGGATTATCTCTGAATCTGGCTCTGTTGCCTGCTATGTCTTTTTTACAATGAGTTATTTTTCTTTGATTTTTGTGTGTCTTCTAATTTTTGATTGATTGCCTGATACAACATGTAGAAAGGTGGAGACTGAGGTGAATAATTCTTTATGCCTAGAAATGGACATGTCCCTTCTGCTGGGCTATTAATCTGGAAGGAGGGGGGTGAGGTTGAATCAATCTAATCAGAAGCTGAATTGTGTTTGGCTTTTGTTGTTGCCATGGTTGCCCTCAGTGTGTCACTGAGTTCAATTCATCTGATTTTACGTTGCCCTTGGGGTGCAGGTTGGATTACTGGAGGACTTTTTTCAATGCTTCTACTCTATCTTCAGCTTTAAGATTGCTTTATGCCCTGTGCTTCAGAGACAGTTTCTGTTTATGTTCTTGACACTCATCCAGTCATAACTCCTGTTTCAAGTATATAGCCTGGTGGTGGAAGCAGAGGGTTTCTCTGTTGCCCTGGTTCAGAGTTTGTCTCAGAGAAGCTTTGTGTCTGTATATCTTTTGAAAGCCTTTCTGCATGGAAAATATGTTCAAATATATTTTGACAAGTGAATCAACAAGTAGAGCCTTGGGACTAAAGCCAAAAGAGACTTTAGCATTAGCACTGAGGCGAGATCAGCACAAGGTTTCTTTTTAGGTAGCCAGAGAGTTCTCCTCTTCATTTTTACTCTTGTATAAACGTAGGGAAACAGCCTGGGGCAATGCTGTACTACTCCAGGGGAGACCTTCACATAGAATATAACACAAATGGTATACCTGGAGTTGTGCAACCCAGCAGTCCTGGGTGAGGGCATATTCTAGACGATTGTTGGGACTTTGGGGAAGTTGATTGAACACTGTGATGTACATGGATATTTCTGGGTATTTGAAATACCTCTGAACAGTTGACTTCCAATGTCTTGGAGTGGAGAGACATGGTAGCTGATAGTGAGATGGGAAAAAAAGTACTGGGCAGCTTTCATGTCTCTGCTTAGGTCTGCTACCCTGTCAATCAATACGCCATACCTAGAGAAGAACCCTCTAGTCTGTTTTTCGATCAATTTCTTTATGACCCAGATTGAGGAAGGAAAATGTAGGGGGAAAATACCACTTCTATTTGCCTATTCATGGAATGGAAACTCTTTTACTCTTTTCAAAACTGTGCTGGGATGTCATTAATATTACATTTTTGAACAGGTGACTAGCTAGATCCCCTGGGTCCATTTTCCTGCCTCTCCCTACTCCTGGGGTAAGGCTTGATGATCTCCCTGCAGATGACCTCTGTGCTTGCCCTCCTACAATCCATTCTCTACACAGAAGCCAGAATGATGTTTAAGAAATAGAATGAATCGATTGGTTGATTAATTTTGTAGCAATTTTTATAAAGAATTATTCTAGTCATTACAATTCTAGTCATTACAATAAAGTCATTCACAATGTAATGCAAAAATTCTAGTCATTACAACCATTGTAGAGTTTTTATTATAGAAAAACATTAGAAGCAACATAAATGTTAAAAATATAGAGGCTCAGAAATATAATATTTGTACCTATCAAAAGAACATTTATGAAGAAGTTTTAATGACATGGGAAAATGCTTGTAGTATTAAAAAAGCAAGTTTTAAAATGTGTATGTATCTTCTCATCGCCACATGGCACATACTCTCAAATCAACCACATAATTGGACGTAAAACAATCCTCAACAAATGCAAAAGAACCCAAATCATACCAAACACACTCTCGGACCACAGCACAATAAAAATAGAAGTCAAGACTACAAAAATTGAATTGCTCAAAACCATGCAATTACGTGGAAATTAAATGACATGCTCCTGAATGACTTTTGGGTAAATAATGAAATTAAGGCAGAAATCAAGAAGTTCTTTGAAAATAATAAAAACAAAGCTATAACATACCAGAATCTCTGAGACACAGCTAAGGCAGTGTTAAAAGGGAAATTCATAGCACTAAATGCCCACATAAAACATTAGAAAGATATCAGATTAACAACCTAACTCCACAACTGAAAGAATTAGAGAAGCAAGAACAAATCAACCCCAACGTTAGCAGAATACAAGAAATAACAAAAATCAGAGCTGAACTAAAGGAAGTCAGGTCATGAAAAATCATTCAAAAGACAAATACCATTTGACCCAGCAATCCCATTACTGGGTATATACCCAAAGGATTATAAATCATTTACTATAAAGATGCATGCACATATATGTTTATTGTGGCACTGTTCACAATAGCAAAGACTTGGAACCAACCCAAATGCCCATCAATGATAGACTGGATAAAGAGAATATGACACATATGCACCATGGAATACTATGCAGCCATAAAAAGGGATGAGTTCATGTCCTTAGCAGGGACATGGATGAAGCTAGAAACCATCATTCTCAGCAAACTAACACAAGAACAGAAAACCAAACACTGCATGTTCTCACTTATAAGTGGGAGTTGAACAATGAGAATGCGTGGGCACAGGGAGGGGAACATCACACACTGGAGTCTGTTGGCAGGTTGGGGGCTAGGGAAGGGATAGCATTAGGAGAAATATCTAATGTAGATTACAGGTTGATGGGTTCAGCAAACCACCATGGCACATGTATACTTATGTAACAAACCTGCACCTTCTGCACATGTACCCAGAACTTAAAGTATATATATATACATATGTATATAAAGACCAATAAATCCAGGAGTTGGTTTTTGGAAAAAATTAATAAAATAGGCCACTAGCCAGACTAATTAAGAAGAAAAGAGGTAAGATCCAAAGAGACACAATTAGAAATGACAAAGGGAATGTTACCACTGACCCCAGAGAAATAAAAACAACCATTGGAAACTACTATGAACACCTTTATGCATACAAACCAGAAAACTTGAAGAGGTGAATAAATTCCTGGACACACGTAGCCTCCCAAGATTGAGCCAAGAAGGAATTGATTCCCTGAACAGACCAATAACAAATGCTGAAATTGAATCAGTAATAAATAGCCTACCAACAAAAAAAGTCCAAGACCTGATGGGTTAATGGCCAAATTCTACCAGATGTACAAAGAAGAGCTGGTACCATTCTTACAGAAACTATTCCAAAAAATTGAGGAGGAGGAACTCTTCCCCAATTCAATCAATGAGGCCAGCATCATCTTGATATCAAAATCTTGTGCAGACACAGTAAAAAAAGAAAACTTCAAGCCAATATCCTTGATAAACATCAGTGGAAAAATGCTCACCAAAATACTTGCAAACGGAATCCCACAGCACATCAAAAAGCTAATCAACCATGATTAAGTAGGCTTCATCCCTGGGATGCAAGGTTGGTTCAACATATGCAAATCAATAAATGTGATTCATCACATAAACAGAGCTAAAGAAAAAACCACATGATTATCTTAATAGATGCCAAAAAGGCTTTCAATAAAATTCAACATCCCTTCATGTCGAAAACTCTCAATAAACTAGGTATTGAAGGAGCATAATAATAATGGCTCAAAATAATAAGGGCCATCTATGACAAACCCACAGCCAACATTATACTGGATAAGTAAAAGCTGGAAGCACTCTCTTTGAAAACTGGTACAGGACAAGGATGTCCTCTCTCACTACTTCTATTCATCATAGTATTGGAAGTCCCAGCTAGAGCAACCAGGCAAGAGAAAGAAAAAAAGGGGACCCAAATAGAGAGAGAGGACATCAAACTATTTCTGTTTGCAGACAACATAATTCTATATCTAGAAAACCCCATAGTCTCAGCCCAAAAGCTCCTCCAGCTGATAAACAACTTCAGCAAAGTTGCAGGATACAAAATCATGTACAAAAATCACTAGCATTCCTATACACCAACAACAGCCAAATTGAGAGCCAAATCAGAAAGGCAATTCCATTCATTATTGCCACTAACAAAATATAATACCCAAGAAAACAGCTAACCAGCAAGGTGAAAGATCTCTATAATGAGTTACAAAACAGTGCTCAAAGAAATCAGAGAAGACACAAACAAATGGAAAAACATCCCATGCTCATGGATAGTGTATTAGTTTGTTTTCATGCTGCTGATAAAGACATACCCAAGACTAGGCAATTTACAAAAGAAAGAGGTTTAATTGGACTTATAGTTCCACATGACTGGGGAAGTCTCACTATCATGGTGGAAGGCAAAGAGCAGCAAGTCTCATCTTACATGGATGGCAGCAGGCAAAGAGAAATGAGGAAGATGTGACAGCAGAAACCCCTGATAAAATGATCCTATGTCATGAGACGTATTTACTTCCAGGAGAACAGCATGAAGGAAACTGCCCCCATGATTCAATTATCCCCCACCAGGTCCCTCCCAAAGCATGTGGGAATTATGGGAGTTCAATTCAAGGTGAGATTTGGGTGGGGACACAGAACCAAACCATATCATTCTGCCCCTGGCCTCTGCCAAAGCTCATGTCCTCGCATTTCAAAACCAATCATGCCTTCCCAACAGTGCCCCAAAGTCTTAACTCATTGGAGCATTAACTCAAAAGTCTGCAGTCCAAAGTCTCGTTTGAGACAAGGTGAGTCCCTTCCACCTATGAGCCTGTAAAATCAAAAGCAAGCTAGTTACTTCCTAGATACAATGGGAGTACAGCCAGTGGGTAAATACAACCATTTCAAATGGGAGAAATTGGTCAAAACAAAGGGGCTACAGGGCCCATACAAGTCTGAAATCCAGTGGGACAGTCAAATCTTAAAGCTCCAAAATGATCCCTTTTGACTCCATGTCTCACATCCAGGTCACGCTCATGCAACAGGTGAGTTCCCATGGTCTTGGACAGCTCCGCCCCTGTGACTTTGCAGAGTACAGTCTTCCTTCCAGCTGCTTTCACAGGCTGGTGCTGAGTGTCTGCAGCTTTTCCAGGTTCACGGTGCAAGCTGTTGGTGGATCTACCATTCTGGGGTCTGGAGGATGGTGGCCCTCTTCTCACAGTTCCACTAGGCAGTGCCCCAGCAGGGACTCTGTGTGGGGACTCTGACCCCACATTTCCCTTCCACATTGCCCTAGCAGAGGTTCTCCATGACAGCCCAAGCCCTGCAGCAAACTTCTGCCTGGGCATCCAGGTGTTCCACATGAAATCTAGGCAGAGGTTCCCAAACCTCAAATTTTGATTTCTGTGCACCTGCAGCCTCAACATTACGTGGAAGCCGCCAAGGCTTGGGGCTTGCACAATCTGAAGCCATGACCCGAGCTCTATGTTGGCCCCTTTCAGCCATGGCTGGAGCAGCTGGAATGCAGGGCACCAAGTCCCTAGGTGGCACACAGCAAGGGGACCCTGGGCTTGGCCCACGAAACCACTTTTCCCCCCTAGGCCTCCAGGCCTGTGATGGGAGGGGCTGCTGTGAAGACGTCTGATATGCCCTGGAGACATTTTCCCCATTGTCTTGGGGATTAACATTTAACTCCTTGTTACTTATGCAAACTTTTGTAGCCTGCTTGAATTTCTCTTCAGAAAATGGGATTTTCTTTTCTATTGCATTGTCAAGCTGCAAACTTTTCACACTTTTATGCTCTGTTTCCCTTTTAAAACTGAATGTTTTAAATAGCACCCAAGTCACCTCTTGAATGCTTTACTGCTTAGAAATTTCTTCCTCCGGATACCCTAAATAATCTCTCTAAAGTTCAAAGTTCCACAAATTTCTAGGGCAGGGGCAAAATGCTGCCAGTTTCTTTGCTAAAACATAACAAGAGTCACCTTTGCTCAAGTTCCCAACAAGTTCCTCATTTCTGTTTGAGACCACCTCAGTCTGGACATTATTGCCCATATTGCTATTAGCATTTTGGTCAAAGCCATTCAACAAGTCTCTAGGAAGTTCCAAACTTTCCCACATTTTCCTGTTTTCTGAGCCCTCCAAACTGTTCCAACCTCTGCCTATTACCCAGTTCCAAAGTCGCTTCCGCATTTTCAGCTATCTTCTCAGCAGCGCCACACTCATTGTTACCAATTTACTGTGTTAGTTCATTTTCATGCTGCTGATAAAGACACACCCTAGACTGGGCAATTCACAAACGAAAGAGGTTTAATTGGACTTACAGTTCCACATGGCTGGGGAAGCCTCAAAATCATGGTGGAAGGCAAGGAGGAACAAGTCCTGTCTTACATGGATGGCAGCAGGCAAAGAGACACAACAGCAGAAACCCCTGATAAAACCATCAGATTTTGTGAGACTTATTCACTACCAGGAGAACAGTATGAAGGAAATTGCCCCCATGACAGAATTATCTCCCACTAAATCCTTCCCACAACATATGGGAATTATGAAAGTTCAATTCAAGATGAGATTTGGCTTGGGACACAGAGCCAAACTATATCAGATAGTAAGAATCAATATCATTAAAATGACTATATTGCCCAAAGCAATTTACAGATTCAATGCTATTCCTATCAAACTACCAATGATATTCTTCACAGAATGAGAAAAACTATTTAAAAATTAAAATGGAACTACCATGTGACCCAGCAATCCCATTACTGGGTGTATAGCCAGAGGAATATAAGTCATTCTACCATAAAGATGCATGCCAGCAAATGTTCATTGCAGCACTATTCACAATAGCAAAGACATAAAAATCAACCTAAATGACATCAATGACAGATTGGATAAAGAAAATGTGGTACACATACACCATGGAATACTATGCAGTCAAAAAGAATGAGATCATGTCTTTTGTGGGAACATGAATGGAGCTGGAGGCTATTATCCTTAGCAAACTAAAGCAGGAACAGAAAACCAAATACCATGTGTTCTCACTTATAAGTGGGATCTAAATGATAAGAACTTATGAACACAAAGAAGAAAACAACAGACACTTGGTCTGTTGTTGATGGGGGAGGGTGGCAGGAGGGACAGGAGCAGAAAAAATAACTATTGGGTACTGGACTTAATACCTGGGTGATGAAATAATATGTAGAACAAATCCCTGTGACGTGTGTTTACTTACGTAACAAACCTTCATATGTACCCCCAAAGCTAAAATAAAAGTTTTAAAAAGCATATGTATGATTGTTTCTTAACTGTGTAAAAATATAAGATTCATATAAGAAAAAGGCTGAATGAAACCTACCCAAAAGATTAGCCATTAATTCTGGGTTGTGGGATTATGGGAGATTTTCCTTTAAAAAATGGGACAAATTCTTTATAATCTTCCTGATTTTCCAGCTTTTCTTTAGTGAGGAAATACTACTTTTAAAATCAGAAAAAGTGAATAGGTAACAATGTGAATGTGATATTTAGCAATTACTTAAGGACTAGAACAAGTGTCATTTTTTCATCAGTGATTATCTTTATGTGAAAGCCCTCAATTTTTGTATAAGTATTGAAAGAAACCATACTATTTTTGCTTCAAGTATTTTATGGATATCTTACATACTAATATTAGCCATGATTCATTGATTCTGGATTCTTGCTGTTATGGTCCAAGTACACTGTTTATGTATATATGGAAGGAATGCAATGCTTTCTGTGTTAATATTTCCCCCTCTCTTTTTTGGTTAGAGGCCAAATCTGTGTGACTTAAGTAACGTATGTGGTTTGTTTGTTTGTTTTCAGTATTTTCAGTATTAGGAAACTCTTCCAGATGAAATCCATTCAACTCTTTCTTGGATAAATGAGCAGAACAGTCAATCAGCATTTTTGTTAAAGAAGTTTCCCAAATGGGAAATGTTTCTCATGAGTCTCAAAGAATGTCGCAGAAATTTATCTCAATTTTGGAGACATAGGTCACCAGTAGTTCTGTAAATATTTTCCATCTTCAGCAAAAGATCTCGCAGTACTCGACACAATATCTGACCTAGAGGAGATCTTTCATAAATATTATTATTATTGATATGGTTAATTTTTGTATTAGTACTACATCATTGTGTCTGTAGGCCATAATGATGTCCTGTAGTGGATGATGTCATTTGAGTAGCATATTTGTTTCAAGAAACAGATCAAGAGTCCCTAGATTACTTTCGTTTAATCACTGAAGTTCAAGGTCTTACTTTTGTTTTTCCAATACCTGTTTCACATATTGAACATAGACATTGGACATCATTTATTTGACTTGAGAATATTATAGAAGGAGAATGAGAGATGCATGTAGATGATTTTGTGATGGACACATCAATGTTCAAGATTCCTCTGATCTTTTCTCCCCATTATGGGACTGATCTCATATGCCACATTATTAATTCCCCCTTATCCAGCAAAATCTGGAGGATGTCTACCTCAAAAACTTTTTTTTTCTTTTTCCCCTTTAGTGATATTGGCAAGCTGAGTTTCTCCAATGTCATGAGAAGTTCCTGGATCACATCTGGATCTTGATTCTTCTGGAATATACTATTAGAAAGACAGGAAAAAAATTCTTTGGGTAGAGTCATCCTTATATTACAGATAACAGTTGACCCAAGTCAGACACATTTCATTCTAAGGCATTTCCATGTAACTAAAGACAGTGTAAAATGATTTTTTTCCCCATTACCTGTGTGTGTATGTGTGTGTTCCCGTGTGTGTGTGTGTGTGTATGTGTGTAGGAACTGGGTCATGTTGGCAGGTAGGTCAACTGCTGCCACAACTTTAAACAAATAAACAAAAAGTTTAAACAAATAAACAAAAAGACAATACTTAACCACATGGGCAATTGATAGCAAATCGGGGCTCTAATTGGCACTGGCCAACCACTATATAGTGGGAGAATGTAGTATGCTCTAGCTGTGGCTGAACTACAGAGCAGGTCAGTGGCTCAGCCTCCTGGTTCCACCTTCCCAGGGGAGGCCTCCCTGCTTCAGAGGAAAGGCTTGATGACTTTCCTGCAGATGACCTCTGTGCTTGCCATCCTACAATCCATTCTCTACACAGAAGCCTGAATGATGTTTAAGACATATAATGAATTGATTGATTGATTGATTTTGATTGATTTTGTAGCAAATTTTTATACAGAATTATTCTAGTCATTACAATTAGGTATTTTTTTGTTTTTTGAGATGGAGTCTCGCTCTGTCGCCCAGGATGGAGTGCAGTGGCTGAATCTCAGCTCACTGCAAGCTCTGCCTCCCGGGTTTATGTCATTCTCCTGCCTCAGCTTCCCGAGTAGCTGGGACTACAGGCGCCTGCCACCAAACCCGGCTAGTTTTTTGTATTTTTTTAGTAGAGACGGGGTTTCACCATGTTAGCCAGGATGGTCTCGATCTCCTGACCTCGTGATCCGCCCATCTTGGCCTCCCAAAGTGCTGGGATTACAGACTTGAGCCACCGCGCCCGGCCACAATTAGGCATTTTTAAAAGAAATAGGCTGGGCACAGTGGCTCATGCCTGTAATCCCAGTACACTGGGAGGCTCAAGTGGGAGGATCACTTGAGGTCAGAGGTTCGAGATCCGCCTGGCTAACATGGTGAAACCCCTGTTTCTACCAAAAATACAAAAAGTAGCCAGGCATGGTGGCCCACACCTGTAGTCCCAGCTACTTGGGAGGCTGAGGTGGGAGAATTGCTTGAACCCGAGAGGCAGAGGTTGCAGTGAGCTAAGATTGCACCACTGCACTCTCCCTGTAGACAAGGGGAAATGGCACAGGGTGAAGACCAAAGAGAGGTCAAAGAACAGGTTATGGCGCTTTACAAAGTTAGGGTAAAGTCTTTGGATGGTATTTAAGTGTTATGGGACTTCCTGGTAGACATTTCCCCTTGTCTACCGTGCCCTGGCACAGAGGGTTTCTTTTGGCCTCTGGAAGTGGTTAAATTTGTTGCTGCGTTAGTGCCTTGCCTCCACCTGCTCTCTGCCACCAATATTCTTCCATTTCCCCACACATGTTGTCTCCGTCTTGTCAATCAGAATTCACCTCCTCAGAGATACTTCTCTGATTGCCTAGTTCATTGATGATTATCATAACCCTCTATTTTCAATTCTCTGCATAATAGTTTTCACTCTAAGTTATTTTTATTTCTTTGTTCATTGTCAACCTCCCTCATCTGCCAATGCCTGAATAAAAGCTTCATAGGTACAGACACTTTGTCCAGTCTTATGAATCTCTAATCCTACTGTCTAGAACAGTGCCTGGTACATAGTAGGCCTTCAAAAATAATTGTTAAATGAACAAATAAATGTGAAATTGAAGCAACAATGCTGACCATAAAACATTATTGTGAAGATTAAATGAGATAATGTCTATAAAGTGCTTAAAATGGAAATGGCACATAATATATTCAATAAATCATTCTTATTATGAGTGTTGTCATTATTATTTTCTTATTTCCCTGGTTTTTTCCCTCCAGTCTTTATAACTGGGAAGTTCTTTCTTTGATGTTAACCAATTCCTGCTGCAATTATCTAATTTTCCTTTCTGTGAGTCACACAAAGTTGTAATTCTTCTGAGCTATTTGAAAATAGCAAGTTTAGCTTTTGGTATTCTTTCTTCCAAGTCGAATAATTCTAAATCTGTTCATCTTTTCCTACAGGTATTATGCTTGAAGAAGTTTCAGAATACTTATGCTATCCTGATCTGAGTCCTGAGGCAGGGCTACTGAACTGAACCATCAACACATACTAATTAGCAAATTCCTGCCCAGCTCTAATTTATCCAGACATAAAGGAAGCTACCCACACACTAGTCACTTGAAAATGACAACTTTGCAATAATAGTTCTACCTACTCCTAATGAGCAGGAGAATCGTTGCACAGACATTCTCATATACACAAAAAAATAACATTGGCTGCTAAGGGGTTCTGGTCTGTTCAACTCTTGGTTCCTTAGATATTTTTAAATATCTCCCCTCCCTACACGTTAGATTTCTCCATTCATAAAAATGACATGATCATTAAAATTAGTATCTGTGAAATCATTCCATATCTGAAGTAAATACTATATTCCAACATGATCAGAGAAGTCATTTGTTCTGAGTTTTTCAACACAGAGGGCATTTATGTTCTGGGGGTTTAATGTTTAATTTAGATCTTAAGAATTGAAAACACTATGATCGCTATACTTTTGTTACTTTGGACAGGATTTTATTTAGGGACCCTTGATTTTGATAGAGGACAGTTGCTATTTCATTAAAAAAGAAAAAATAATGTACAAATCTACTTAATGTATCAGAGAAGTTGATGGAACTTTTTAACAGTCTGAGAAACAATTACCATTTACATATTATAGAACTGTAGATTTGGAAGGGAATTCATCAGCTCACTCTGGGTGCAGCCAAACTTACTCATGTCTGGCTACTTTCCTAAGTTTCTTCTCAAAATGGAATGTACATTTAGAGAAAAGAGACAAAACAAGAGCATGTAAAAACATCACAAATGCCAAATTCATATATTTATATATATGTTATATATCATAAATACACTTTTTTCTCCACGATGAAGTCAATTATCCTTTTTATTTTCACTCTTCATACTAAAACATTGTGAGATTGAGGCCAGTTTAAATCGGAAACACTATGGAATATTCATGACTGCAGCCTGACTAGCCATTTTGTTAAAGCAATTTAAATTATATTAGAAGTAGTAAAAACAACATTGTTACTATGAAGAACCAAAATTAGTGAGATAAAAGATAGAACTGAGAAAAATCCAAAAATAACTGAGGAAAAGAACTGAATTGCAAGAGATTAGAAATGACATTATGGCTATGAAGAATAGTCAATGGAGATTTAATACAGAGAAAATAGCAATTCATGGACAAGAAAAGAGAAAAAATAAAACATTTAATGATATAATATAAGAAAACTTTCCTAGAATGAAGGACAATCTGACTCTGCAGATTGAAAGGGATTATTGTAACCTGGGAAAACTTAATAAATAACAACCCATATCAAAGTATATTCTGGTGATGTTAAATAACATCAAAAAAGAAAAGGAAATGAATAAAAGAAATTTCTGCAATCATTCAACAATAGAAAGAGAAGCAGATCACTATTACTTTATTTCTACCTCTACTTCCATAAAAATCAGCCCACAAAAACAAAAACAGGCCAACAGTTTAGCCTGATCTCAAGCACTTCAGGAACATTTTCTGATGAAGACAATGGAATAACATCTAAAGAATGCAGAGGGGAAAGAGTGTCACTCAGCCAAGATGTCTTTCTCATGTAAGGGAAATACTAAAATATTCACAGGAATGGAATTATTCATGTACCCTTCCTGGAAAATTTTTTGAGAAACATAACTCAGCTAACCAGATTAAATGTAATAACAATAATGTAAAAAGAAAGAAAGAATCCTAACTTTGTAAGTGAAATAAAAAGAACTAGAAATAGCATCAAATTGACTTAGATTTTAAATTAAGGGCAATAATTTTAATTGAAAGTATAGAGAAATGTCTTCTTATACTGACACCTGAAATTAATATTTATAAAGGCAGGACTGAGCTGGTGGTAAAGTGGGAAAACAATTAGAGGCCACAGACAGAAGAAAGGGTGATACCACAGGTAGAAGTGAACTCTGATCTGTGTTTGCCTTGTGCAATATCCCCTTATACTCTCTTAAATCCCTGGAGGATTTTCCCTAAATTTTGATGGGCCAAATATTCTCAAGGGACAGGAGCAAAAACTGGAGCTTAATCCAGGGGAGGGTGGATTGAATACCTTCGCATAAATTTAGAACTCCTAAAAGATGTCATCTTCAGTGAGTAAAAAATCAATGAGACAAAAAAGGACTATTCAATTAGAAGTAACGGGGGAAAATTTGTTGTCCTTACAAAGGGCAAAAAAATTAAAAATAGTCACTTTCTCTTTACACCTTACACAAAAATCATTTCCAGATGCATTCATGACTTAAAAATGGAAATGCCAAATTTAAGCCTTTTAGAAAAAAATAGGAAATATCTTCATGATTTCGAGGTAGGGAAAGACTTCCTACGCAAGACACCAAAAGCATCTAAACATAAAGGAAAAAATTATTATATTTGACTATATTAAAATCAAGAACTTCAGCTTATCAGAAGAAACCTTATTTTCTCTGAGAGAGAGAAAATAAGAGTTATAAAAAGGGAGAAGATATTTGCCACACATGTGACCAAAGGGTTAGTCTCAGAATGCAAAAAGAACTCCTTTGAATCATTAAGAAAGAGATGAATAAACTAATAGAAAAATGGGCAGTTTTCATGAACAGTCATTTTCTAGAGGAGGAAATACAAACAGCCAATAAATATATACAATATTATTGCTCTTATTATATGTCAAGACAATGTAAATAAATACTACAATAGTATCCTTTCATATCAGATCAATAAAAGTTAAAAAGTCAGTTAATACCAAGTGTTGGCAAGAAAGCAACAGGAGCTTTCAAAGGCTGCTTGTGGGAGTGTAACTTGTTACAATCACTTTATTAAACAATCCAGCACTAACTGGTAAAGATGAATATGTGCCTACTCTATGACCCAGGAATTTATCTTCTATGTATAAATCTTAGAGAAACTTTTACAGGTGAACCAGGGCATGTTCAGAAAAGCATTATTCCTATTAACAAAAATCTTAAAGTAATACAAATATCCATCAACAATGAATTGGATTGAAAAACTTAAGGATATACATATACTGTGCTACTATGTAGCAGTAAAAATAAATGAACATGCTGTATGCTATCTGTATATGTAAACACATATGATGCTAAACCACAGAAGGAAGTTACAAAAATATAGAATGATTTTGTTAAGCAAAGTTGAAACAAGGCAAATGAAATGATATATTGTTTGGAGGAACACACATGTGGTAAAACTACGAAGAAAAGCAAAGGAATGCTCAGTGCTATTTCAGTGTAGGATACCGCTGAGGGCACAGAAATGGACCGATCAGAAAGCAGCACATGGGCCCTCTGCATGGATCAGAGCAGTGTGAGGGACATGGGTGTCATTTTCTATTCTTTATTAAGTGGTGAAAATATACTGTATGCACTTTTAGTACATACAATTTTTAAGTAATAAACATTTTAAGACATTAAATGGAAAACTATAATAAATATGGTGAAAAGTGATTTTATTGTAATAGATTGACCAAAGTACAGGTGTACATCAAGAAAAGTAATTTAGGGTAAAAAGTGTTAATAAAAGCAAAGCAAATGATTTTATATGTTGGCTCAAATACAAAATTAAGACAACAATTATAAAGAGGACACCTAGGAGCCAAAAAGAGGCAGCTTTTAAAAAAATAGAATGCAAAGCCCAGAAACAGACCCAAGCACATATAGAAATCCAACATGATGGTAAATATTTTGATCATATTTACTAGGTACATTGCTACTTGAACTTAAATTAACTCCTGATTTAAATGTAGAATGAAGCCATAAATATATGACTCAGAATGCAGCTTAAATGTCACTTCCTACAGGAAGTTTTCTTTGACGTCCCTGGAAGTCCATAAATGCCCCTGCTATGGGCTTCCATAGCAGCCTATATGTTCCCCATTACTACAAGTAACATTCTTCATAGCAGTTCTGTGTTCAAATCCATCCCATTCTAACCCCCTAAAAGACTATGAGCTCGATGAAGGTATGATACTGTTCTTGTTTTTGTGTTTTGAGACAGGGTCTCAACCCTGTAGCCCAGGCTGGAGTACAGTGGTGTGATCATGGCTTACTGTGGCCTCCAACTCCTGGGTTCCAGAAATCCTCATGCCTCAGCCTCTTAAGTATCTAGGGCTACAGGTACATATCACCATGGCCAGCTAATTTTTTTTTTTTTTTCATTTTTTCAGAGACAGAGTCTCACTATTTAGCCCATGCTGGTCTCAAACTCCTGGGCCTCAAGCAATCCTCCCGCTTATGCCTCCTGAGTCACTGGGATTACCCGTATGAGGCATTGCACCCAGCCCCCTATTTTATCTTATTCACTCTGTGCCTGGCACAGAGTAGTTGTTCAATAAACATATGTTAAATTCACACATAAATAATCAAAGAAATGGATATTGATTTGATATGGGGCAGGCCTATGAAAGCAGAAGCCATAGCAGCAAATAATTGAATAATTGACTACATCAGACACAAAAACACAATAATTCTATACCCAGAGAAAAGGCAAATGGCAAAGTCAAGAAATGTATGGTATTGAGATAGAAGAATAGGGAATTAGGGTAACCAAGGGTTAAGGCAGAAGCAAGAGAACAGCAGGTGCAGCCAGTTCTAGGCAAGATTAGGCAGTAAACAGACCACATTTTCACTCCTGTGATGACAAGACAAAAGTCTCCCCTTCAGCCTCGGACTGGTCAGGGCAATCCTTCATAGGGTGTAACCAATTGGAGGCCTCTAAAGGGGACCTAGGAGTGTTACCAAGTTTTTTTTAGCTTAATAAAAACCCTAAAGAATATTGCAATGGGGTGGGGGTGGCTCTTGAGTTGCTTGCTAGAGCCCGCTCCCACTCTGTGGAGTGTACTTTTGCTTCAATAAATTGGTGCTTTTGTTACTCTGTTCTTTTGTTGCTTTGTTTGTGTGTTTGTTCAACTCTTTGTTCAACAAGCCAAAAACCTGGACAACTTACAGTCAAGACCTTTCATTCGGTAACAGTGTTAAAATGTTAGGCAAAGAGTTACTATCCCTCACTTAAAAAAGCTCTTATAAGTCAATAAGGAAAAAAATGAGCAAAGGAATTTCATACCCACTTCATATATATGCACAAATTTATTATGTCTCATGGATCTGTGAATTAATGGGTCTCAGCTGGACAATTCTTGCTTGGCATCTTTCATGAAGTTGCAGACAGGTGTTGGCTGGGGCTGCACAACCAATATGGCTGACTGGCATGGTCAGCAGCTCCTGATGGCTGATGGTTGAGAGCCCAGATGAGGCTGTTGACCAGAGTGCCTATGTGTGGCTTCTCATGAGCTTCTCACAGTGAGATGCTAGGTCCGTCCTACCAGTGAGTATTCCAACAGATCCAGGGGAAACTGCACAGCCCTAGTAACTAGCCTCAAAAGTTATTCAGCCTCATTTCTGCCATATTTGCTTTCCAGCTAGGCACTAAGGATAGCTCAGATTTCCAGATGGAATTAGATTCCCATCTAAATGGAGGAAGCAGCCCATGTGTCTAGGAAGTGCAGGCATGGATGGCAGCCATCTTTGGAGGCTATCTACCACACCAACCTATCTGTTGCCTGCTTATTGAGCTATCCTGGACAGAAGCACTCAGATTTCTGTCCCAGGAAAGATGTACATCTGTTCTACTGGATCTTGGTTTGAAACCACTTGGTGTTCAGTGGCCCTGTAATTTGTGCTCTGCTCATGGTTTTATTATTTCTCTTTAAATCGTAATTTCTTTTTCAAAACCAGCTTACTTCTAGAAATCTGTAGTGACTTTTATTTTATTTATTTTATTTTTTTATTTTTTGCAAATGACTAGCTTTGGTAGTCATCCTTAAGGTCATCTAGACAGTGAAGGTGGCTTTTGAAAAATGATGACCAGGTCTGCTTCCTCCCACCTTTTTGAATTGTCCCTTGCAGTTCTCAAGTTACAGGAAATTTTGTCATGTTTGCTTGCAGTGTGTGTGTGTGTGTGTGTGTGTGTGTGTGTGTGTGTGTGTGTTGGGGGAGTGTCACTTCACTGGGAAAGCTCTTTGAATCTGAAAGACAGTTTTGCATTTATTTGAAAGCTTTTATTTGTGAGCTTGAGTAGTCCAAAGTGTCCTTGTCTACAAGCCCCGCCTTTGCTAACTCCTATTATTATCTTGCTACAGAAGGTCATGCCAACTGCTTAATTACATGGAAAGTTATGAAACAGCTAGGGCACCAGAACATTGTTCAACTGTGGGCTCCTAAAGGAAAATAAACTCTTCTTACACTGGGAATGGCTGCCAATAACCAGGCAAGTTTGTCTGTTTGTGGCCACATGTATAGCTCGCTTGTATAAAGGGATTCTGTGGTTGGACAAAAATCCTGGATTCACCTTTGCTAATAGCACCAGCATCTTAGTACAATAGAACCCTTTTAATTCAGAGAGAGATTAAATCTGACTACTTCAAGTCAGACTTTTCCTTTCATTCAATGTAAACAATAAAACCTCTCTATGAAAGCTTTCCTGCTTCACTCAGAAATAGGCTAGTATGTTTCATGGTATATCCCTAATCAACCGTTGGTGTGATAAAAACGTGCATTTATTAGAGATGATTATGTAGTTTAGGTTACTATAATCCTCCTGCCCCTCAATGATCAGGAAAAAACAATTTGTGTGAAGAAAATTCATGTTCAGAAAAGTAAAGGCTTTTCATTTGGTTCAACCTGTCAGATTCTTGTTTTGGTCTAATTCTCACCTTGAAAACAAACAGACTTCAGCATTTCATGCATCGCCTTTGCTTTATCCGCCTTTATACGAAGACCACGCTAATTCTAAGTAAACTCCTTGGAGAGTTAGGCACTGAAAGAGACACAGAAACAGACCCTTTGAGAAAGAGTTTCTCTCCTGAAGAAGTATTTTTCACAAGGAGTAACTGGGATAGCCACTAACTCTTGCTTCTACAGGAAACAGCTTGCCCTGCTGCAGAGGGTGGGGCGCTCTCTTATTTCTCTAAACACTTTTGGAGGAAAAAAAGAATCAGGCTCCAATGCCAAAAGACAACTTTAACCCTCAAATCCCAGAACCTGAGGTCAACCAAAGGTTACACATGCAGTGCTTAAACCAGAAGGTTGGCAAACTCTCCAGGCAGCGTCTGTCCCTGCTGAAATCTATAGCTGAAATCGAGGCCATGGAAACAGGGCTTGCACATTCTAAGTCCAAGGTACCTGTGATTTATGAAGTGGTGTGAGGCACTGGTCAGGACATAAAGTTAAATACTGAAAAAGACTCCTGCTCCCACGGCTGCCCTTCCTTCTTGAAACCTAATTTAGACCATATCAAAGTTTTTATAAAGACATTCCTGATACCATTGTGCTGTAAATCCTGTCTGATCCAACCTTCAAATATTTATGTAAACTGAAATATGTCTGGAAAGAAGTCAAAACAAAACAAATATGCCACACCATCTCATTCCAGCAGGTCCTTCCTTCCTCATTTACATTCAAGCGTAAACCTCTCCAACTGGCTTCCAACTGTTAGGGCTGGTTAATTAGTGATAATTGCAGAGACTATTTCTTTGAATGCCCTGATGGCCTTATGTCTTGCAACCAATTTAGCCTGGAGTTTTTAGCACGTGTGAAATGCGTTGGTAGCATTAAAAAAAAATCATTACAGATAAGTGCAGTTGGTTTAGTCTTCCTATGACCAGCTGTAGCAATAATTAGTGCTTTTGAAATATCTACAGGTTGGTCCCAATGTATTCCTTAAGCTCTGCACTCAGCCTTTGCTTTTACTCTGTCATTAGAGTGGGTTGTTTCTTCTTGGGATCCTTATGGGTGAAGTGCTCTCAGTTTCAGATGCAGTTTGCTAATGATAATTTGCGTCACTTGTAAGTTGTAGCAACATGAAGATCTCATGGTCTATCTTTTAGTCCATGATATCATGTAATTAGAGAGAGTGGAAAATAGGAAAGAATTTAAAAGTGGCTGTGTACTCATATTACAGCTTTAAAACCCAAGGGAAGAAAAGAGGAGGCAGCCATTTGTGTTAAGAATGGAATGCTCTTATACCCTTTGGAAGGTATGTTGTACTCTTTTGACACTGTAATTAAAAATGGAAGTAAATGATCTTTGTCCACACAAAATTTACTTCTTTAGGTTATAGTAGTTTGGGGATTTTATTCATTCATCCACACTTATTGCACACTAAGACTGTGCTATGTTTAGAGAGATGAGAATGAATGAGTGAATGGGTCACTGAACCTGCATGGTGGAGTTCACTTTCACATACCGTATCTTATTTGAGATTTACTACAGTTCTGGGAGGTAATGAAAGGCAGGTGTTAATTACCCAATTTCTGTCCCTTGCAGGTGAGGAAACTGAAGTGCAAAAAGGTTAAGTGACTTGCTCTTTGTCATACTAGTGGGAGCCAAGATTAGGAACCAAGGCTCTGACTCCAAGTTTAGTCTTTTTCCCCGACATCTTGAGGTCTCAACGTTGGGAAATGGGACAAATACAAATAGGCTTGTAAAAAAAAAATGGCAGCCATGGTCACATTCCATTGACGAATTCAGTTATATATACCAGAGCTAGGTCTTCTGGCCAGTGAGAGATGCAAATATATAGGGAGAACACAGGAGTGATGAGAGTCCCTACAGACATGGACTGTGCTCCTGTGTGAAGCTTATGGGGCCTTTATTTTGAATTAAATAGACATTGCTTCAGGTTTGTAAATTTTCTTAGGGAAAGGTGGTGATGATGATGATGATGGTGAAGAAGAAGAAGACACAAATAACAGCAACTGAAACAACAGCCAGGGGTTATATTTAGTGAGTGTTTACTATGTGTTAGGTGCTCATCTAAGCACTTTAAAAAATATTAACTCTTTCTTTCTTTCTTTCTTTTTTTTTTTTTTTTTTTGAGACAGAGTATTGCTCTGTCACCCAGGCTGGAGTGCAGTGGTGCCATTCTGGCTCACTGCAAGCTCCACCTCCCAGGTTCATGCCATTTTCCTGCCTCAGCCTCCCAAGTAGCTGGGACCACAGGCATCTGCCACCACGCCTGCCACCACGCCCAGCTAATTTTTTTTTTTTTTTTTAAGTAGAGATGGGGTTTCACCATGTTAGCCAGGATGGTCTGGATCTCCTAACCTCGTGATCTGCCCACTTAGGCCTCCCAAAGTGCTAGGATTATAGGTGTGAGCCACGGTGCCCGGTCCAAAAGTATTAACTCTTCTAATCCTCTCAACAACCCTATGAGGTAAATATTATCATCCTAATTTGACAAAGGAGGAAAAGGAGGCATGTAGAGTCAAAGAACTTTGCCCCAGGATGTCCTGTTGCAGGTATAGGATTTGAACTGGCAGTCTGTCTCTAGCAGCTTCTGAGCTGTTTTGCCTCCCAATCTTCTTCAGCCGATGCTTCTCCCAATAGATGAAAATATATGTAAAACCTTTCCCCATGGCTTCAACTCTTGGAACTGAAGTCTTTCTCAAAACTTGCCTGACCGCTACTTCTAATCCAGATGGTACAGAGAAGGGGCCAATAAAAGAAAATTTGGGTATTTACTGATGCGGGCTCATATTGGTGAGTAGCTTAGGAGAAGGAGGCTCAGACTAAATGGAGAACTGTGAGAGGCTGTCACCATGTGTCTCCCTATAAAGCGGCCAGTTGTCACACTGCCCTTTGTGCAAAGTGAGAAGACAATCATGGCTGACTGTCCTAGGCCATCAAGAGGGAGCCTACTGGGGGTTCTTTGTGGCTCATCAGTGTGCTCCAAATGGGGAAGAATCAGTTGCATCCAAATTGGTGCAACCCCTCCAGGAATTAGAGCCTCCACTTGTAGATTTCTAAGGAGCTGCCATCTCTCCGTCTGTTTCAGAACTAAAAGCTCTGTGGCATAGGTCTTTTTTACAGGCTAAAGTCCTTTAAATGGGTACGTAATGTACCTCTATTGATTTTTCTGTTGACTATTGCTTTATTATATGGTTCAATCAACTTTGCTTTACACCATTCCATATAAAGAAATAGGTATTGAATTTCACTAAGAGTTTCATTTCAGGCATATTTTGACTCTTATCTGTATGGTCTCTTAACTTTCAATAGATACTCAGTATGCCTGCTTTTAAGTGGACTGTTTCTTCAGTCTCTTCAGATACTAAAGGAGACTGGCAGTCAAAATAGATTTTAAAACAAAGGGGAAGAGTGAAAACAAATTTGAATAAATGTTTGTTTGTGACTAATGTCCTTA
Organism: Theropithecus gelada; assembly: GCF_003255815.1. Taxonomy (NCBI): domain Eukaryota; kingdom Metazoa; phylum Chordata; class Mammalia; order Primates; family Cercopithecidae; genus Theropithecus; species Theropithecus gelada. The sequence continues at coordinate 53,528,422 of NC_037673.1, read as the reverse complement.
TATTTATAAAGAGTGCTTAAGAAGTCACTGTTCGAGAGGTGTAGTATTTTGAGATTTGGGGGTGCCTTATGGGGAGATTATATTCCAGCTCACCAAGCTACTCATGCCTGGGACCTGCATTCTTGTCCTCTTTGAGTGCTGCTTAGAGACCAGTTAGTTTTACAGCACAAAGTTAGGAAGTGAGCCAGTGTGGTAAAGCTGAGTAGGTCTAACAAATGTTTTAGGTCGGATTGCTAGAATCACACCCATTATACGAGTTATTTAGGAATAAAATGTTCTAAGAAAAAAACCAGGAAGGAAGTGAGGAAGCAAACAAGTAAGAAGGGAAACCAAGCAATGGTGTGATTTCAGGTGAACTCCCATCCCTTAGCAGAAGGATGCAAAGCTGAGGGACTAACACATAGATCTGGGTGGAACATGGCAGAATTGCTACATAGCCTATTCCTGCAGGTGCAAACCCTGGAGGAAGAGTCCAGATGTGTCCCTGAGGGCTCACAGAGGGGAGAAATTGTGGCATAATTCTGGAAGGGGAGGAATAGACAGCTGTACTTGGAGGCATGGAAGTAGGTGGCAATTCCCTCAAACTGTGAATGGGACAGGGCTTGGGGTGCATCCCCAAAGGATAGACCACTGCTATGCTCTTTCCTGGAAGATAAGAGAGATGAGAAGACTGCTTAGGAACAGAGTGCTCCCAGCCTCGGCATGGAACAACCACTTGTTTTCAGTGATTAATGAGCATCTCAGGTCTGACTACTGTGGAGAAAATCTCCAGGCTCTTGTAGCATTTTCTGGTTACAAATCAAGCCGAGTTGACCTAGATGGAGACCCTTGATGGAGAGGAAAGGATCCAAAGTAGGGTTTCCTAATCCATTTTGGGACCGTTTTTTTTTGTTTGTTTGTTTTTTAGTTTTTAATTTTTGTGAGTATACAGTAGGTGTGTATTTTTATGGATTATGTGAGATGTTTTGATACATGCTTACAGTGAATAATAATCACATCATGAAGAATGGAATATCCATCCCCTCAGGCATTTATCCTTTGTGTTACCAACAATCCAGTTATACTCTTTTAGTTATTTTTAAATGTACAATTAAACTTTTATTGACTATAGTCACTCTGTTGTGCTATCAAATAGTAGGTCTTATTCATTCTTTCCAAATATTTTCTGTAGCCATTAACCATCCCATCCCCACCTCCTCCTCAGCCACTTACTACATTTCCCAGCCTCTGGTAACCATCCTTCTACTCTCTATCTCCATGAGTTCAATTGTCTGATTATGAGATCCCAGAAATAAGTGAGAACATGCACTATTGTTGTTCTGTGCCTGACTTATTTCACTTAACATAATGACCTCCAGTTACATCCACATTGTTGCAAATGGCTGGATCTTGTTCTTTTTTTATGGCTGAATAGTACTCATTGTGTATATGTGCCTCTGTAGGAAATGAGTTCACTTTAGGTGTGTGGACTTGTTTCTTGGTCCTCCATTCTGTTCCATTGGTCTATGTGTCTGTTTTTATACCAGTACCATGCTGTTTTGGTTACTATAGCTCTGTAGTATAATTTGAATCAGATAATGTGATACCTCCAGTTTTGTTCTTTTTGCTTAGGACAGCTTTGACTATTCTGGGTCTTTTGTGGTTCCATATAAATTTTAGGGTAGTTTCTTCTATTTCCGTGAAGAATGTCATTGGTATTTTGATTAGGATTGCATTGAATATGTAGATTGCTTTATTTAGTATGGACAGTCTAACAATATTGATTCTTCTAATCCATGAACATGGAATATCTTTTCATTTTTTGGTAATATGGTTTGGCTGTGTTCTAACTCAAATCTCAACTTGAATTGTATCTCCCAGAATTCCCATGTGTTGTGGGAGGGACCTGGGGGAGGTAATTGAATCATGGGGGCCAGTCTTTCCTGTGCTTTTCCCATGATAGTGAATAAGTCTCACGAGATCTGATGGCTTATGAAGAGTTTCTGCTTTTGCTTCCTCCTTAGTCTTCTCTTGCCACCCCCATGTAAGAAGTGCTTTTCACCTCCCACCATGCTTCTGAGACCTCCCCAGTCATATGGAACTGTAAGTCCAATTAAACCTCTTTTTGTTCCCAGTTTCAGATGTGTCTTTATCAGCAGCGTGAAAATGAACTGATACATTTGGTATCTTTTTCAAGTTATTTCACCAGTGTTTTATAGTTTTCATTATAAATGGGTCTGAAAATTTTTTATATGCCCACTGTACGTTTATAGCACTGTACCTTAATTCTTACAGGATCTCAGTTGAGACCCTATAACTATAACTGTCACTCTCAGCCAGTAGGACTCACAGAGTTTAAGCAGAACACAGCTACTTTCCCTTCCCAAACTACCTCTTCAAATTCATCCTGGTGGCTGATGCCTTTCAGGCAATAGATAGTAGTCTCTCACTCCTAGTCAGAAAAACAGTTTCAGTTTAGTTATTATTATGTCTAGGCAAATGTGATAATAAAAATGTACACTTATTTCGAAGTTAAAGTTTCTATCACTGCTACCCCGCCCCAAGCCCAGACCTGCAGTGGAAGAAAGAGGACTGGCTTCTCCATCTTACTGCCTTGATTTTTTCTGCCTTCTCATTCACTCTCTAGGTTGCCTTGGGCCCCTCCTGGGTTGAAGCAAAGGAAGGGGAGGAGTGCAGAGGCAGGACCATCCCGACTTGACAAATCCTATTGTGCGTCATCTCAGAGCCTACGCGTGTTTAAGGCTGGCTCCACCAGAGAATTTGGCAAGTTCTTCAGGTATAGTCTGCCCATATAGGGATAGCTCATGTGGTTCTCCTGCTGATGGCATAAAGTTTCTCAGCTTGCGGGGGCTGGTGGTTTGCCACCAAAGGCATGTGGCATCCGTTTGCCTCTCCAGACAATCCTCTTGTTTAGGATCCAAGGTGATCTCAGCCTGCCCTCTCTTCTCTGTGGCTGATATCTGATCCATGGGAAACACTCAAGCTTCCTCTACTCTGACTATCTCTGGGTGCACTGTCTGATCACAGTGCAGTCATCCCTCTTTTATTCCACTGGAGAGGTAGCCTGCTAGCCCTTACTACTCACCCTTTACGTGGTTTATGCATGAAACAGACACCTGACCACTGTGACCCCATTTTCAGTCCACACCTATCAGTCTCTTAGAGTGGACCATTTATGCCACCTTCCCTCGATTTCAGATAAAGGAAAAGCACCCACAACCCTTACCCCATGGGTGGGAGTGGGACTCACAGCATTCCCATAGTTCTCTCCAAAAATATTATTCTATTTAGTGCCCGTTCACCTTTCAATTTAGTAGGGTGTACTCTGAGTGTGGCGAATGGCTAATTGTGACGAAAGCCTGGTTTGTAGACACTGCCATTGCAAACCCTACCTTGTAGTCTCACATTTTGCTTCAGAGTGTGGTGTCTATTGTCTGATCACTAAATATAAGTGGTTATTGATGAATTATTGCATGTATTGATTCATTAACTCAATGAACATTGAGTACATTCAGCATGCTAATACCTAGAATATAGCTATGGTATATGCAAGAATACATATTTTAGAATTGTGAAATCCCTTCTATATATAAAAGCTGTAAGTTATTGTCAATGGTATAGTTTTCATGTTGAGTGGTAGTTTTGTGGATATTTAGCATAAAATGAATACATTATTTAATAAGAAGGACCACTCATGGATCAATAACGAGAATACTTCATAAATCAAAGATTATAATTAATCTAATTCTGTATACCCAAGTTTTTTTAAAAAAAACCTTCTTGGGGATCTCTGAGTCTAGACACTAAAAGCAACAATCATAAACATTTATCAGGCATGACTATGTGCCAGGCATTGTGCTAAGTGTTTTACAAACAACACCTCATTTATTCTTTTTAACAACCTTAAGATATAGGTAGTAATAGTCTCTTTCCCATTTTATATATGAGGAAACTGAGTCTCAAAAGAGCTAAATAACTTGCCTAAATTCCCATGGCAGAGTGTGGAACAAAATTCAGGTCTGGCTGACAGCCAACCTCACCACTGCTTTCCACACATAAATGTCTGAATATTTAATGGGTTGTGCTCCAAGTCAGGAAGAGACGGTATGTTGACCTGGAAAGAAGAAAGGCTTCGTAGTCAGTCACAGCTCAATTCAGAGATGGCTTCAGTACTGTTAGCTGTATGATTAGGGATGAATTCAAAGTGATAGAAACTTTAACAAATCAATCTTGACCGCTGAGCCCAACTATAAACTGGAGGATGACAAGACGTAGTTTTCAGTGTTGTTGTGAGAGGAGATTATGACTCTGCATCAGCAGGCACATTTGAAGCCTCAATAAATCACACGTATTATTGTTTCATTCCTGCTCTTACCCATAAAATGCCTTGCAAGCAGAGAAAAGGAGACAGGCTAGACTGGGATCTCAGACTCCAGTGATCTGGAACGTTTCTGCTTGGAAGATCAAGTTCCATTGATCTAGAACTTGTCTCTATGGTGGTTAATCTGTGTGGTTGTTAAGCCATGCTAGGCAGTGGAGTCACAGAGCAACCTTGGGTGAAGGGTTCAAGATCCGTATTTCTCCTCGAGTTGGGCTTCTGAATACATTCTTTTCCCCACCGGAAAACACACACTTCTTCCCAGGGCCTTGGTGCTCCTGGCCAGCATGTGATTCGTATCTGGCAAAATCTCCCTTCTGGCAGGAGAGCGGTTGGGTTTTGGCCGGGGTAGACACTGTAACGCTGTGGAGTCACTCTGCAGGGGACAAAACGAGAGAAGCCCAAGGGCTTCCATCCCCCACTCCCTGCCCCTGCAGAATTCTCAGCTGAGTGCAGTAACAGTGTGACTGGGCACTTTAAGTCTGCCATTGTGCCTTAACATCCTCCTTGTCGTTGCCTGTTAGCATCTCCTTTCTGAGAGGGTGGCAGAGGCAGGGCCACATATGAACTTGAATGGTGACGTGGGGTGCTGTTGCTATTTCTCGCCAATTCCCAAACTTCCAGCTGCATATCCAAGTCTCTGGCTTGGAGCCAGGCAGCCAGAGAGGCAGGAGAGAAGGACCTAGGCAAGAAGAACAAGAAGGCCCCACTGCACAGCTCCATCCTCATCCTCTCTGTTCATATCCCTCCAGTGTGGAGCTCAGGTGTGGGGTCCCCAGCACCTCCTCAGCAGACAGCTTCCTGAAGTCCCAGGATGCTTTCACTCCCAGCCCTGCTTCCTCTCCACACCTTTCCCGCTCCTCCCTGCATCTCAAATTGGTTCTTAGAACCACTACCACATCCAAAGAACTACTTGTGCAATACCTTTGTGATTACAGTTTATGTGTTTAATTAGAAGCTGGGCATTAAGCTTCCAAACACCACAAAATGAAAGCTTGAGATTCTTCCAACAAACCCCAGCTTTCCACGAACATGGGCTGACTCATCCATCTGTCTCCTTCTCTCCCCCGTTGCCCCAGCCCTGTCTTTCATGCTGAAGTCATTCACTTTCTTCACCTGGATTTGGAAAATTGCTGATGTCTCATTCAGCTTCATTCCTAGGTTGTCCTTCAAAAGCAGGGACATGCAAAGTGGCTGCCTGTGGCAGAGGCAGCAGGAGAGAGGCACACTTGTTGAGTCTGAGAACCTCACAAAGACTGTTAATTAATTGCTCATTTCGACAAATGAGAACAGATTGCAAATGCATAGTTGAACGTGGAGCAGGAAGAACATCTTGCTCTTGTAACTTGGTTTTAAACGTTGCATCTAGAAGATGGGGTGATACTGAAAGATGTCACTTATTTCCTTTTATGATTTGAGATAAAATGGTTCTAATTCTTTCACTGTATTCTGGCTTTAGAACCCTGTGAAAGAATGTTTATTCTTTTGCTCTTGGTGGGAATTGGATGTCTGTCGATTTAGCATATGTTTAAAATATTTTAGCTTTGGAAAACTGCCCTGATAGCCTTCTCCCTCTAGTCAAAATTAATCTCATCTTCCCGCACCTCTCACAGCCAGTGATTCATGGCTCTAATACAGCCCTTCTCATATTCTTCTTTATTCTATAAAGACTTACTTTTCTATAAAGACTTTTATTTCTGTTTGTCTCTTACATCCAATTGAAAGCTCTATGTGGAGAAGAACTCGTCTTACACATCTTCGTGATTACCTGAGTCTAGTCTGGTACGTTGTATTTGGCAGCATTCAGTACATATTACATTGAACCTGGAAGATCACAGAGAGAGGGGGATTTTGAGGGTGGCAACAACCACTTTTGTAGCAGATGCTGTTGGTGTCCAACCTATGTCCCCTTGGCTACCCCAGAGTTTGGCTGTAGTCACCTGCTGTGTAGATGGACAACCTCCTGCTTCTCTCTGTCTGTGGGCATTCTTCAGCCATAGAAATGAGCTTGGAAGCAGCCAGGCATAGTGGCTCACACCTGTAATCCCAGCACTTTGGGAGGCCGAGATCGGCGGATCACAAGGTCAGGAGTTCAAGACCAGCCTGGCCAACATAGTGAAACCCCATCTCTACTAATAATACAAAAAATTAGCTAGGTGTGGTGGCAGGCGCCTATAATCCCAGCTACTCAGGAGGCTGAGGCAGGAGAATCCCTTGAACTCAGGAGGTAGAGGTTGCAGTAAGCTGAGATTGTGCCATTGCACTCTAACCCCTGCGATAGTGTGAGACTCTGTCAAAAAAAAAAAAAAAAAAAGAAAGAAAGAAAGAAAGAAAGAAAGAAAAAGAAAAGAAAAGAAAAAAGAAAAGAGCTTGGAAGCACACAGGTTAGTCTGCAAGTGCCAGGGAATTATTGCCCAAGGAATAACCCTTGGCCAAAGAGGGAAAGGCTTGGCTGGATAAATAACCCAACGTCCTTGCCCTCATTCTGAGGAATGTTCTGCAGTCTCCTAAGGGTTTCCTGCTGGAGTAAGCCCTGCTTGCCCAAAGCTTCTTAACACATTCTTTATTAGCTTTCCTCCCTTCCCTGTTTCATATTCCCTGTGCTCCCCTGGGATCAACAGCCAAAAGAACAACTTCACCCAAGCCCTTACCTCCAAGGAAGTGCCACAGGGGAACTCAAAGGCCCTTAATCATTAAAAAAACTTTAGAGATGCTGGCTGAGCCATCAATGAGAACATGGATGCATATACAGAACCTACACCTTGTTATCTCTGCTCTTCAAGCAATGGAGCTGGAGAGACACAGAAGCAATGAAGCCGAATACTGTGAGTGGGGCTTCTGCGCAGCGGCAGAGGGAATTTCTACTTCTGGCCAGAACACAGAGCTGGAGCCTTGTAGAAAGGCTCGAGGTAATGCAGTCAAAGGGCAAGCTTAGAGCAGTATGTGAAGGAACTCACCAAGGATTAGAACCAGCCAAGGGTCAGACAAACCAAATGAGATCAGAGGAGGAAAGTGGTGTCTTGGCAGAAAGCACTTCCAGACGCATAGTCACAGGAATCTTCAGGAGAGGGGCGAAGGAAGAGGGCATGGATTGCCAGGCGCAGGAGAGTCTAAAGCTGGTTTGGTGGGGAAGAGTTTGGCTGCGTCTGTGCAGGATCCAAGAGAGGGGGAGAGAGGAGCTGGGTGTCTGCTGTCAATGTGGCCAATTAGGAACACAGTCTCAGGCTTGGGTCTCAAGCCCCAGTGATTCAGAACTTGTCTGGTTTTAGCTACTCTATATTCATTTCTTAGAAAGAGAGAGAGAGAGTGTGTGTGTCTGTGTCTGTGTGTATGTGTGAAATTTCTCTTAACTGAAACACAGGGCAGAACCCTAGAGGAAACCAGTGCTGTACTTTTCTGCTTATCTGTCAACACAGTCTTAGTGCACGAAGTCTTGGTCTTAGTGGCTGGGTGTGGCAGTTTCCCACAGGTGGGGGGCTGTAAAAAAGAGAGAGAAAGGGAGACCTGATAGAAGATGGAGACCAGATAGAAGGCATCTGCTACGTGCATAGGTGCCCCTTTCTGAACGGGCTGTTTTTTTGGTTACGAGATGCATTCCTGAAATCGATTTTAAGACACTCTGTGTTGGGTGATGTAACAGAAGCACTGTTGGTGCACAGATTTGAAAAATAATGGCGCATCCCTCCTCAGGGTTTGACAGCTTGGTAACTTGCAATGACGTTTTCTTTTAATAATGAAGCCAAGTGCTTTGTCAGACAAAAATAGAACAAAACATCCACTAATTTTTGCAAGCAGGAGTAAGACAACAGTATTGGGAGATCTCAGCTGTAAATGTGCCAGCTCTGGGAAGTTTGGTTAAGTCATTTCACCATTTGCCTGTTTCCTCACCTATAACCAAGGAGGCAGCCAAGCCATCCCTAGTATTTGCTGGAATTCTGAGATCCTAAGTGAGATTGTTGAGTCTGGAGAGGTTGGATTCAATGACTGACTAGGAGGATTGACTAGTTTGTGTGACTGTGTTCTATACGGCAAAGCTTGGGTTCAGCATTTTGGCCAACTTGGATTCCATAGAATTGAGAATGTAAGAGCCTTTCTAAAAGTCATATTAATTGAAACTATGTGCAGTCTGACTTAACTTCCATCTATATGCCTCCTTTCCCTTCTTCTAAGTCGTTTTTTTCCCAGTATTCCCCCAAACAACCACCTTTGTTCAAGTCTAAATGAATGTCTGTGGTTTCAAGATAATTCTCCCTTTTTAAGCAATTTCTGAACACCCTGTCCTACAGAGAGTGGCCTGGGGTGGGGGGAAGAGTGAAAGCTTGGCTTGAGGAAGGAGACTGAGGGGACTGTGTAGGTCACATGTTTGACCAGATCTGCCCCAGCCCCCAGCTTTCTGCACTTTAGGAGTTTTGCTTAGTGTTGTCATAAATTTTAGTACTAACATGGCCAGCAGAGACCAAGTAGCTCATGGCTGGTCCTCTCACACATATAACTGGGCTTCTCCTGTTGGCACAACAGAGTGTGCAGACTTACTATAAGAATGCTTGGTTATCCTGAACTCAGTCCCTGAAGGACAGGTGTATGTTTTACAGCTGCACGCAGGGAATTTTATTCCTGGGCCAGCTTCCAATTGCCCTTAGCTAGGCTCTTGTACCATTTCTCTAGCTCGGCTCCCCACCCTTCCCCCTGCTCAATTTTGGTATTGGCATAAATGAACAAATATGATCTTAAAAAAAAAAAAAGCACCCTCATGGCTTCTAGGGGTATTTATTTTTGTTGTTGTTGTGTGTAAGTGTATGCGAGAAAGGTGGCACATATGTTTTATAGATTTGGAAAATGTAGATGAATGAATTTAAACTATTTGCCTAAAGGTCAAAAAGTGGGAGCATGTTAACTAGACCTACACTCATCATTGCCTCCTTCAAAAAAGCAATGCTCCACAGTTGATGTGTGTCTGGAGACTTTGTGCTGGGCCCTGCCTGGTCTAGAATCTGACACTGAGTTCTTGTATGCAGACTTTATACCTTTGAAATTGTCTTCCAATTATTCAAAAATTCAAGATTCCATAGTCTCCTCAGACACTTTTTTTTTTTTTTTTTTTTTTTGAGACAGAGTTTCTCTCTGTCACCCAGGCTGGAGTGCAGTGGCACAATCTTGACTTACTGCAGCCTCTGCCTCCTGGATTCCAGTGATTTTCCTGCCTCAGCCTCCCAGGTAGCTAAATAATTTTTGTATTTTTAGTAGAGATGGGGTTTCACCATGTTGGGCAGGCTGGTCTCAAATTCTGACCTCAGGTGATCCTCCCACCTTGGCCTTCTAAAGTGCTGGGATTACAGACGTGAGCCACTGTGCCCAATCTCTTCAAACACTTTCTACAGGATACCTACTATGACTTCTGCAGTCGAAGTGAAACTTGATCAACAATAAAAGCTACTAGCGAAAAATCTTGTGGTGATAGTGGGCAGGGAGAGGGGGTAGAGGAACCCCTTATGATTGTGGTCTACGGTAAATCATTGCAACATTTACCCTTACTACTGACATATTTACATTATTACATTAAAAACAAATGGACTAATTTGTGACCGCTAAGATGTATGGTTTGACCCCTGACTTTCAGAGTAGTCCCTTTGGTTCTGTTTTCTCTAGTCTGACTGTGAAGTCTCAGACTAACTCCAATTTTTCAGCATTTATTGAGTACTTGCTATGCTCTTGGTGCTAGGGCCACACAAATGTTTGTTATAACACACCCCTACCTTTGAAAGAAAGCCAACCTGCCTTTCTTAGGTGCTGATTTTTAGGGGATTTAGAAGATAGGAGTTGCTGGGCAAGGTTATCGTTTATGTAGAAGGTATCATTGTTAGGAATCTAATCGCTCTTTTGCTGTGACCCATAATTATAATGATCACACTCATGATGCGCTGTCATTTAGAAAGAGGTTTTGCATGTTCAATTTCATTTGGTCTTTACAACAATCTTTTGAGGTAGGTTACTGGAATACCCTTATCCTCAGTTTATATATAGAGAAACTGAGGCATGGAGAGGCTAGTGACCTGCCCAAAGTCAAAAACTAGCAAGCGGGGAAGCCAAACCTCAAACTTTGATCTCATGACTCTTCTAATTCAGAAGTCTCATTATCATTCTGTCTCTTTTAGAAAAAAGGGAAGAGCCACACCGTGAATTCATCTGAAGGCAGAGACCTTGTCTTTGTTACCTCAGGATCCTCCCTGTTCCCATAATCTCTAGCATAATGGCTGGTATACATCAGGCTATCATACAGGTTTGTTGGTTGAAATCAAATCAAATCTCTCTCAATGAGAGAGAAAAAAGAGATGGCCACCTTTCTCCCTTCATATTGCCAGACATTAAAGATTATGATGATGACCTACTCTACTTTATTCCTGCCCACCACCCTGTATAGAATTGCACATAAATATTTGTTAGTGTGAAACATTTCATTTCCCAGCACTATAGGGCTTTGTTGGGTAGATAGTAGGCTGAAAGGTGACACTACTGAATTTGCAGCACGCTTCACTCACGTTATAGCCTATTTATCTTCAGTCTCATGACAACTTTGAGGAGTGCACTGGAAAATTTGGACTCTGTGACTGCTCCAGAGACAGGGCAAGTGGACAATTTTAATAACCTCCCTGTGAATGTCATAAAGGCAGGCAGGAGGAGAGGGGTCATGAGCAGTCTTTTCACATCTACCACTACAGAGATAAGCCAGGTACTTGTCTGAGTTCAGGCTCCAGAAAACACTCCTCTTGTTTCTATCCTCTAGAATCATCCTTAGCAGAGGACAATTTATTTCACGCTAAAATAAATGCTTATTCCAGTCTGAAACCACAGTTGCTCAACTCCAAGAAATCTGCATAACCTCAAGCAGGTGACATTTCATGGTTTTCTCTTTTGTATCAGATGAATTTTAATTTTTCTCTGAGGTCAACAGGCACGATGCTGAAATACTTCAGTGGATGCTCATTGACCTGAGCTATCCAACTTGCATTCAGCAAGTACAAAATCTATTTCAGATGAGTCTCTGTTCCCATTCTGCCCTGTCAGCAGGGAAGAAAGGGAACAATTATTTGGTGATAATCACTCTGACGGCAGTAATCTCTGGCAGCTGCTAGAGAAGAGACATAATTGCCTCCTACACCCCTAACCTTTAGAATAGAGCTCAGAAAGCTTGATAAGAGGGGCTGAAGATGTGTGAACAGCCTCGAAATAACTTTCTGTCCACTTCCATCACTTGGGCTTTAATTAAACACAATGTATACCTCTTCAGAAACTTGAGATGATGAATATGAAGGAGCTTTATAAGGGCGGGGCCATACGAATGTCACACATTGTCATACATTGTTCAGTTCCTCTTAGCCAAGTCAGGGGTCTTTCAAGGCTGCTGCCCTCAACCCTGCCTTTTTTTCCTGGAAGGAAGGGGGTGGTCTTGGAGAAGAATCATATTTTCTCCTGGAAATTTTGAAAGAGGAATTTGAAGCGGAAGATCTGTGAGTAAATATGGAAGATAAAATTTATATAAGTACTATGGATTGGCAGTCTTATGCCATGAAGCTCTTTCCCCATGTAAATGGACTCCTTGAAAAGTAAGAAACCACAACAGGCCTTTCCACAAGGGCATTTTCTAGTCTTTTTGCAGGTGTCTGTAGAACTTAACCATCCTCCTTACTACAGGATTTGGAAGTAGAAGGATGCTAATTCAGTTGAATGTTGTGATTTTTCTGGCTGGTCTCTGAAAGGCAGAGAAGAATGAGGGCAAAGAAGCATCATTGGAGGCAGGATCTTGGTGGCACATCTGGGTTGGTTCACTTTCACATTAAACCCAAATAAGCCTATTTTTATATGTTTTGTAGAGACTTTGGGTGCATTTTTAAAAATCTGATAAAAATGTTCTCGTATGGAAGTTTTTCTGTTCAGTTTAAACCATTTCATCAAATAGTCTAATCATAAATTGTCAGAGATGTTCTGAAGTTCAAAGGTCCTTAAGAACACATGTGAATTTATTTAATGAAAGCCACAGATCAGCATTTGTTGTTAACTCCTCTCTACTTTTTCCCATCCCTATCTTAAGCTTAAACTCTGTGCATCATACAGGTCACGATTCCTGGTAAGTTGTAAAACGTCCCTTCCTCTTCTCGCCTCTTCCTTTGTCCTTGGCTCCACTTCACTGATGTTGTACAACCTATTGTCATTACACCTTCCAGTGTCTCCGTGTTATGATCTGGCCGCTGGTTGAAAGTTTATGAGCATAGCCAGAAGACCAAGACCAACTTGCTACTTTACAGGCCTTGTGAGCCTAAAAGCACAATTCTGGGCTTCCTGTGGGAGTCATGCAGCTCCATGGGTACATTAGCACATTAATTTTTTACTCCTACCTCAAGAGTTCACCACCACATTGGGGCCATTAATTTATGTGAGTAGGAGTGTGTCATGGGGCCTTTGAACAAAGGTGCTGTTCTCCTGCCCTGGTGAGTAATGTCACAAATGAGCACTGTCCCTTTAGAGTTGTTCCATGGATGTGAAATAAATCTGCCTTTCCTGACCACCCCCAGAGAATAACCTGGTGCAGTAACTGCTTTGGTTTCTGATGTTCTAAAACAGCCCTTCTCGAATCGTAATGAGCTCACAGATCCCCTGCAGGCCTGGCTAAAGTTCGGATTCGGATTCCATAGATCTGGGGCAGGGCCTAGGACTATGCATTTCTAACAAGCTCCCAACCTTTCTGGTCCACGGACCATGTTTTGAGTAGCTCTGTGAGATGGAACTCTGGGCAGGTCCTCTCTGCAGGGAAAGGTGAGCATCTGGAGCAAAGGTTAAATTCTTTGGTGGTCCATCCTCAGCTCTGGATATAAAAATGGTGCCCTCTTCAAATACTTTAGAAAACTGAGGACTGTTGCTGAATTTTACAAATCATTTATTATTATTTGTGGAGCATTTATTTTAGAAAAGGGTCTTATTGTACACTTTTGGTGGTCAATGCATTTTGGCAGGCACAGCTTGTTTTATGGGTCTTTATTGAAAATGGCAGATGTTATGCTTTTTACAAATTGAAGGTTTGTGGCAAGTTTATCAGCACCATTTTTCTAACATATGCTCACTTCGTGTCTCTGTGACATATTTTGGTAATTCTCACAATATTTCGAACTTTTCTGTGATCATTATATCTGTTATCATGATCTGTGATCAGTGATCTTTGATGTTGCCATTGTAATTGTGTTGGGGCACCACAAAACACACCAATTAAGACACTTAATTGACAATTGTTGTGTGTGTTCTGCTGTTCCACTGACCCATCCCTCTTCCTCCCCTTGGGTCTCCCTATTCCCTGAGACTCAATAATATTGAGATTAGGCTAATTAAGAATCCTACAATGGCCTCTAAGTGTTCAAGTAAAAGGAAGAGTCACACATCTGTCACTTTAAATCAAAAGCTAGAAATGATTAAGCTTAGCAAGGAAGGCATATTGAAAGCTGAGATATGCTGAAAATTAGGTCTCTTGGTCTCTTATTCCAAACAGCCAAATTGTGGGGGAAAAAACAAACAAACAAACAAACAAACAAACAAACTCTTGAAGGAGATTAGAAGCGCTACTCCAGTGAACACAAAAATGAGGAAAAAAAAAAAAGAAAAGCAAAACAACCTTATTGCTGATATGGAGAAAGTTTCAGTGGTCTGGATAGAAGATCAAACTAGCCACAACATTCCTTTAAGCTAAAGCCTAATCCAGAGCAAGGCCCTAACTCTCTTCATTTCACTGAAGGGTGAGAGAGGTGAGGAAGCTGCAGAAGAAAAGCTTGAAGCTAGCAGAGATTTGTTCATGAGGTTTAAGGAAAGAAGCCCTCTTTGTAACATAGAAGTAGAAAATGGGCCGGGCACAGTGGCTCACGACTCTAATCCTAGCACTTTGGGAGGTCAATGTGGGTGGATCACTTGAGGTCAGGAGTTCAAGACCAGCCTGGCCAACATGGTGAAACCCCATCCCTATTAAAAGTACAAAAAATAGCTGGGGGTGGTGGCACATGCCTATGACCCCAGCTACTTGGGAGGCTGAGGTAGGAGAATCGCTGGAACCCTGGAGGTGGAGGTTGCAGTGAGCCAAGATTGTGCCATTGCCCTCCAGCCTGGACAACAGAGCAAGACTCCATCTCAAACAAAAAAGAAAGAAAGAAAGAAAAAAAAGAAGTACAAAGTGAAGCAGCAAGTGCTAGTGTAGAAGCTGCAGCAAGTTATCCAGAAGATCTGGCTAAGATCATTGATGAAGGTGGCTACACTAAACAACAGATTCTCAATGTAGTTGAAACGACCTTCCAATAGAAGAAGATGCCATCTAGGACTTTCATAGCTACAGAGGAGAAGTCAATTCCTGGCTTCAAAGCTTCAAAGGACAGACTGACTCTCTTGTTAGGAGGTAAGGTAGCTGGTGACCTAAAGTTAAAGCCAAAACTTGTTTGCCATTCAAAAACATCCTAGGGCTTTAAGAATTATGCTAAATCTCCTCTGCCTGTGCTTTCTAAGTGGAAAAACAAAGCCTGGATGATAGCAAATCTGTTAACAACATGGTGTCTTGAATATTTTAAACGCTTTATTAAGACCTATTAATCAGAAAAAAAGATTCCTTTCAAAATATTACTGTTCATTGACAGTGTATCTGGTCACCCAAGAGCTCTGATGGAGAGGTACAAGGAGGTTAATGTTACTTTTATGCCTGCTAATAATATTCATTCTGTAACCCATGGATCAAGGAGTAATTTTGACTTTCAAGTCTTATTATTTAATAAACATATTTTGCAAGGCTACAGCTACCGTAGATAGTGATTCCTTTGATAGATCTGGGCAAAGTACATTGAAAACCTTCAGAAAAGAATTCACCATTCTAGATGCCAGTGAAAACATTCGTGATTCGTGGGAGGAGGTCAAAATATCAACATTAACAGGTGTTTGGAAAAAGTTGATTCACACCCTCATGGATGACTTTGAGGAATTTAAGTCTTCAGTGGAAGAAGTCACTGCAAATGTCGTGGAAATAGCAAGAAAACTAGAATTAGAAGTAGAGCCTGAAGATGTGACTGAATTGCTGTAATCTCATGATAGAACTTGAACAGATGAGCAAAGAAACTGGTTTCTTGAGATGGAATCTTCTCCTGGTGAAGATGCATTGAACACCATTGAAATGATAACAAAGGATTTAGAGTATTCCATAAACTTAGTTGATAAATCTGCAGCAGGGTTTGAGAGGATTGACTTCAGTTTTGAAAGAAGTTCTACCTTGGGCTTCAGAGAAATATTTTATGAGCCAGGCGCGGTGACTCACGCCTATAATCCCAGCATTCTGGGAGGCTGAGGCGGGTGGATCACCTGAGGTCAGGAGTTTGAGACCAGCCTGGCCAACATGGTGAAACGCTGTCTCTACTAAAAATACAAAAATTAGCCAGGCGCGGTGGTGATTGTCTGTAATCCCAGCTACTCAGGAGGCTGAAACATGAGAATTGCTTGAACCCGGGAAGCAGAGGTTGCAGTGAGCCAAGATCACGCCATTGCCTTCTAGCCTCGGCAATAGACCAAGATCCTGACTCAAACAACAGCAACAGCAACAACAACAAAAATGGAAATATTTTGTGAGAGGAAGAGTCAACTGATGCAGCAAACTTCATTGTCATCCATGAAGAAATTGCCACAGCTACCCCAGCCTTCAGTAACCACCACCCTGATCAGTCAGCAGCCATCAACATCTAGGCAGGACCCTTCAAGAGCAAAAAGATTATGACTTGCTGGAGGCTCCATATTGTCAGCATTCTTTTTTTTTGCAATAAAGCACTTTTAAATTAAGGTATGTGGATTACTTTTTAAAACATAATGTTATTGCACACAATAGACTATGGTGTAGTGGAAACGTAACAGTCACATGCAGTAGGAAACCAAGCAATGAATGTGGCTTGCTTTATTGTGATGCTCACTTTATTGTGATGGTCTGGAAGCAAGCTTGCCATCTCTGAGGCCTGCCTGTATATCACTTGCTGTTTGTTCACACTGATCATCTTTATCTTCACCTTGTCGGTGTTGCTAATGTGCACACTCTCAGTCCATAGAACATTATCTCATCTGGAAAACACTCATAGCTGTGAGGATTAGCAACAATGTTCCCTTGGTACTAACAATGAGCCACAAGTGATTGGAGCAGTCATCAATCGGTGGCTCGTGATCTTGTTCTGTCTCAGTTCACATGTCACTGGGAGTCTGGTTACTCAGTGGTTATATCTCTGTCTCTTCCCTTTAAGGGAATGATGACTTACCAATGATCCCGTGCTTTCCCTCCATGAAGATTCTTCCTCGGTATCCCTGCATGAGAGTTGGTTAGTAGAATCAACTTCTACCAGCTCCAAGTTTAAACAGAAGAAAACAGTTTCATTTATTTACCTTATTTCAATGGCTTAAGAGGAAAATATGCCAAATTTTCCTTTTTATTTATTTCTTCTCAGAAGCAGAAGGTATAGACCCCAGACTGTAGGTCTGTGGAGAAAGGACTTCCCCAGCCCTGCCTCTCCCATTTCCTCCCAAGCTCTCCTCCTTTGCCTCCTTCCCCAAGCGTGTCGCAGGTTAGGAGTGGTCCCACAGGGCTGTCAGGGAGGTGGAGAAAGAAATTTGCTAGCTCTCCAGGCTGCCTCTAGAGCTGTGGTCTGTGGTAATTGGAAGGCAGAGGCTAGGTGACCACAGTGGTTGAAGAGTGAAGGAGGATCCAGGCTGTCATTTCCACAGCCACAGGGCTTGGAGGGTGGTCACCTCAGGATGGAAGCCTACAGGAAGGGAATTCCTGAGCTTACACTTGGGGAGTGGGCTGGGAATGGCAGGATGGAGGGGAGTATCTAATGTGGTTGAAGCTCTTGGCACCAGAAAGGCACTGAGCTGGTGCTTCCCACACCTCACCTGATGGAGTCCTCATTACAACAGCTCTGTGAAGCCAATCTTCATAGCCCTGTTTTACAGGGGAGAACCCACAACTAAGAGAGATAAAGCAAAATGGTTGGCTCTACTGGACTGATAAGAGGCAGAACCAGTATTTGAACCTGGGTTTGTTTGATTTGAAATCCCTTCACATCCAACTCTACAAAGCAGGGCATTATAGGAACCTTTTGTAACCTAAGGCAGGTGAACAGGGTGGCAGGCTGGCTGAGGTCCAGTACCAGCATTGCTTTAGGTTATAGTTTACGTTGTTTTAAAATCTGCTGCATTTGGTAAATACACATGCTGATGGTTGAGAGACTAGTTTTGCAGAAATCGAATTAAGTGCCCTTCTAGAATTCCATATGTACTCTGTGCAGAATTGGATTTCTAAATGCTGCCTGGCTGTGGCTTGTTACAACAGTACCTCCCAGGTGTTCCAGTGATACTGCTGATGGCACATCCCTCAATGCTGGAGGCCAGAGGTTCCCCACGGGATGTTTCATAGAAGATCATAGAAGTCAGCTCAGCTTCTTTGTGGTCAAACCACAAAATGCTAAGGTTTCCTTAAACTCTCAGAATTCCAAAGGGTGTGGGCCCACCCTGAAAAAGAATGCTGAGCTCTGTAAAACCCTCAAGGGAGGAACAAATTCTACTTATGGAAACTTGGGCATGAGTTGAACTCCTTACATGTTCATTATGGGGAATTGGAGATTTTAGGTGCAGGAGTTATCTATGCCAGTATGGGTGAGACTTTACTGTGCATAGGAATAAACTTGTTAAAATGCAGATTCTAGTTTCCTGGGTCTGGGGTGGGACCTGAGATGCTACATTTCCCAAGCTCCTCGGTGATGGTAATGGTGATGCTTCTGGTCTGTGGACCGCACTTTGAGTAGCAAGGGTCTACAGTATGGCACCTCTCCCCATTGTCCCTGTTCTCCTTCTCCAAGCTGAGCAGAGATTCATTTCCTTGGGGATAGTTTTATCAGGAAGAAGGGAACATGAAGAATCTTCTGAGTAAAGTATCTTAAGAAGCTTTATTGCAGCATGCTTTGGATGTGAAAAAGTGTTATAAAGACAACAACAAAAAATGTGGGGAAGGTTTGTAGTCAAATACACTTTGGAAGTGTTGGGTTTAAAAATTAAATAGGCTTCTGTGTTTCATGACTTTCCAGACCTTTAATTACCTAATGTGCATTGTGACTCTCACAGGGAAACTTTTCTTAAATTCATTTGACCGAAGAATACTGCTTTTTGAGGACCCTCTTAAGAGCATAATGTTCACTGAGGCTGACTGTTTCAGACATTGACTTGGGTGGGCACATGAGAGAAGGAACTCTTCCCTAACATATTATGTAATTGTGAATTTGCTCCCATTCTAAATAGGTTAAGAGTAATTCTGAAATAAATTGAACTTTAGAAATAAGAAAGAGTTGAGCTGTGGGATGGACTGACTGTGGAGTTACATGCACGTAGAATCCTGGGCACATATGACTTTGGAGGAAGAAAACTGATATAAATGGATGAAAAAGAAGTAAAGAAAATGAAACTATTGGAACAGGGATATAGGGCAGGGAGGAGTCACCTAGAACATGCTTGCATGTGGAGAGCCGTCAATTAGGGAGCTTAGTCTATGAGGCTAGCAGGTGTGGAGTGAGGAAAGACTCGGGAAATAGGAGCCAGGCCCATTCCAGGGGATGGCGGGCAGTTGTCAGTGTTTTGGATGCCCAGTGACCGAATCCCTTTCCTTTTGGGGAGGAATTCCTGAGCTGATAAGGCAGAATCTTCTCTCATAGAGAAGTTGAACGTGGCAGACCTGTGTTTCCTCAGCCTACTTTGCAGCGAGTTTATGGGCACATTAACCTGGGTGCCACCAGTCAGAAGTGCCTTTCCTAGATTTTTTTTTACGTTTTATTTTTATTATTCATTTATTTAGTTTGTTGAGATGGAGTTTCACTCTTGTTGCCCAGGCTGGAGTGCAATGGCACGATCTTGGCTCACCACAACCTCTGCCTCCTGAGTTCAAGCGATTCTCCTGCCTTGGCCTCCCAAGTAGCTGGGATTACAGGCATGTGCCACCACATCCAGCTAATTTTTTGTATTTTTAGTAGAGACGGGGTTTCTCCATGTTGGCCAGGATGGTCTCGATCTTCCGATCTCAGGTGATCTGCCTGCCTCAGCCTCCCAAAGTGCTGGGATTACAGGCGTGAGCCACCATGCCCAGCCCCTTTCCTAGACTTTGAAGCAGAGCTAAAACAGACACTATGGACAGACCTCCATTCTGGTGCAAGACACCAGTGACTATGCTTAGTTTCCAGAGGCAACAAGGACTGTGGTTCCATAGCCAGCATCCAGCATCCAGGGCCGACCACACACGGTACCTGGAGCTGGCCTGTGCCCAGTAGCAATTGCAGCAGCGTCTTTTGTGGCCTAGCTCTGTGGCCTGATGTGGGGCATCATTCTTGAGGGAGAGTCCTTGTACCTGGTTCTGCATCATTCTGGAAACTCTGAGCAGTCTATTTACTTTTGAGGACTTCCGTTTCATCTTAGACGAAAGAGTTAGTTCCTGTTTCTTGCAGCTTAGAACACTTACAGACACAGAGGATAATGAAACCTCTCAACTCAGCTTCAGAGAGCTCCAGAAAGCATTTTCAATCTTGAATTAAAATTGTAGGGCAGACTTTGGCGTTTATGAACGAAGGTCTGAGCGACCTGAGAGTCAAGGTTCCCTGAGAACCATGGTGAGCCAATTCAGGTAATAAAGGAAGTAAAGCAACCAATATTACTGCATGAGCACTCACAAAATGCCAACTAGATGTTCTTATCTATATGTTTCTCATAACAATTTTGTGAAATAAACATGATTATCCTCATTTTGTAATAGGGGAAGCCGAGACACAGGGTGTGTAATCAGTTGTCCAAATAGTAGGTGTTGGAGCTGGCATTCCAACTAAGGTCTGTCTGACTCCAATTACTGCTACATCAGGCTCCCTCCCAATGGTTTGGTCCATATGTGGGGCACTTTCCATGTGTCAGACATGTGGATAATCGTCGCCCATACATGCCTTTGTGGAAGTTAAGATCTGCTGCAGGAGATAGAAACTAACATGTCGCTACAAACTATGAAGGAGTGGTATAATGGGAATATATAGTAGAGAAACCTGCCCTAAATATGAGTGTGTGTGAAAGGAATTGGTTTCTCTGAAGGGATGCTCTTTGAGCTGAGTTTTGAGGGCTGAGTAAGAGAAAACTACTTTGGATAGGAGAAAGACAGAAGAGCTTTCCTAGCAGGGAGAATTAAGTACAAAATCAGACATACCCCATGCTTGGTTTGTACCCTGAGAGCTCCCTCAAGTACAGCATGCCGGCTTTGTGATTTAAATGGTCATCTGCTCTATTAAAGACAGATACAGAAGAGTAATGAAAGGAAAAGGCTCAGAGTTCCAAAGTCACAGAAGATGGAGGATAAACCTTGTTCTTGGGTAAAATGGTTCTGGAGCCACCTGTCTGCCCCAAGTCTTATCCTATCTTGGGAAACGAGCCCCCTCCTGATTTCTGAATAAAGAATGAGAAATCGGCCGGGTGTGGTGGCTCACACCTGTAATCCCAGCACTTTGGGAGGCCAAGGTGAGTGGATCGCCTGAGGTCAGGAATTTGAGACCAGCCTGGTCACCATGGCGAACCCCCATCTCTACTAAAAATACAAAAATTAGCCAGGTGTGATGGTGTGCTTCTGCAATCCCAGCTACTTGGAGGCTGAGGCAGGAGACTTGGTTGAACCCAGGAGGCAAAGATTGCAGTGAGCTGAGATCCCGCCACTGCACTCCAGCCTGGGTGGCAGAGAAAGACTCTGTCAAAACAAACAAACAAACAAAACGAGAAATGTCACAACAGTGTCAAACGTTTTGCTGGCTGCTGCAGGCACGTGGCTACCAGTGAGGGAAGAGGGGGTGCATAGCACACATGGAAGCCTGTCATCTATTTTATATGGGCTTAAGAGAGACTCAGGTGCAGCAGTCTGCTGGGTTCTATTTCTCTGGACGTTGCCCTTTTTCTTTCTTGGTCTCCTTGGAGATACACCTCATCAAGGTACATGTAGCAGGATGATGTTGTAAATATTATTCCTATTTTTATATAGAAATTTTAGGGGTAAAAATCCAAATATAAGGTCCAAATATATGGTTTTAAAAGCCAACATCCCCGATCTTTGTCTATTAAAATCCCATGTGACATTAAGGTCAAGCCTTGGAGTCACCCCCTCCAGGAGGTCTTCTTTGATTATGCCAAATAGAAGTGATGTCTCATCCTGTGGACTTCCTGGTACTCTACAGGGCACCATTGTTGGGGCATAGAGCATGTCTGCTTTGTATGGTAGTTATTTGGGTCTATGTCTTCTTATCTTCGCAGCTCTAGTGAAAGTTTAATGAGCAGAGGCACTATGTACCATATGGCATTGTAATAATCAAAGGGTTTTGTACATAGGAAATGCTTTCTGAAAAAAAATTGCTAACAGAATGGCAGCTGAAAATCAATTTTTTCACCAGGTACAGTGGCTCATGCCTGTAGTCTCAGCAATTTGAGAGGCTGAGGTGAGAGAATTCCTTGAGCCCAGGAGTTCAAGACCAGCTCCTAGGCAACATGACAAAACCCAATCTCTACAAAAAATACAAAAATTAGCAAAATTAGTTAAGCATGGAAGTATGCACTTATAGTCCCAACTACTCAGGAGGCTGAAGTGGGAGGATCCCTGGAGCCTGGGAGGCAGAGGTTGCAGTGAGCTGAGATTACACCACTGCGCTTCAGCCTGGGCAACAAGCAAGATCGTGTCTCAAAAAATAAAAATAAAAAGAAGAAAGACAACTAATTTTTAGTAAAAGCCTTCTTTTTTCATGATCATTTGAATGCCTACCATATTTATTTATATTTAGAATATTGTTATTATATTTTATTATTGAGGAGCTAAACCAGGCATTGAAAAGACAGGGTTTGGTATGTGTTATGGAGTGAATTGTATCTTCCCCCTCCAAATTTATATGTCCTAATCTCTGATACCTCAGAATGTGACTGCATTTGAAGAGAGAGTCTTTAAAGAGGTAATTATGGTTAAATGGGGTCACTGGAATGGTCCCACTAGGATTACCAATGTGACTGGTGTCTTCATAAGAAGAGAGTAGGACATAGACATGTACAGAGGGAAGAGCATGTGGAGACCCAGAGAGGAGGTGACGGCCACTACAAGCCAAGGAGAGAGGCCTCAGAAGTAGGCAACCCTGCCCACTCCTTGATCTTGGCCTTCTAGCCTCCAGAATCGTGAGACAATAAACTCCTGTTGTTAGCCTCCCAGACTGTGATACTGTGTTATGGCAGCCCTGGCAAACTAATAGAGTATCTATGATTTTGTTTATTGTGTGGGATAATCAAGGAAACGAGCCCTTTAATAAAGACTTTAAATATGCCTCTGCAGTATAATGTGAGATAGGAAATCTGGATTCAAATCCTGATCCTGCTGCTTGCTCACTGTGCAATCTCAGACAAGTCACTTAACCTCACTGAACTTTGATTTTCTCAGTTGTACACGTGTGGAAAATGCTATATTTAACTTGTGGGGTTGTGGAAATAACTAAACAAAACAGCAGAGAGGTGCCCTCTTCCCTCACCCTCAAGGATTCCTCCTGTGGTGGATACTCACAGAATGGAGGGAACGACCCTGGTGTCCTGTTTCCCAGCTCAGCACATGAAATTCTCTGGTTGCAACTTGAACAGCAACCTGAGAGATGAAACGTGAGCCAGCCCAACACCCTACAGTTTGAGGTAGTGCGATATGGGTGCTTGCTTCAGAGCAAGGGCATCTCTGGTCCTGGATGTCCATTTGTAAGTTTACAGGCAGGGCAATTTGCCCATTTCCCAGTCATTTTCACAGCAGCTGGTGTCATAAATTACCACAATCACAAGTCCTCTCAAAGTGGGGCATTCCTGACATGGAATGAAGACCTACAGCCCCCGAGCATCTGATGAGATAGGATTTGTCAATAAGGGCAGTAGTCAGGCCCACGGGTGTTTGAGTACAAACTCTGGGGTCAGCAGCTGGGACCACACCTTGGGAAACTGCCCACTTTACTTAGGTTGTTTGGAGTAAAGTAGCTCTGCAGTGGTTCTGAGGAGGAGGCTCCCGGCGCTCTCCCTAGGCGACATTCTGCTCCATGCCTGGATCTGGGCGTCCCACCCTCTCCCTGGGGTGCTGACAGGCAGAAACCCAGGCGTGTCAGGAAGAGCTCAGAGTTGGGCAAGCTGTGAGAACCGTTTCAGCTCAGGGAGAGAGGCCGGTTAAATTTTTGGTTTCAGAGGAGATACTTTCAGGGGGGTGAGAGAAAAGGGAAGAGGCCAAGATGCAAGGTCTGGCTGCCATTGGTCAGGGTCAGCCTGGGCTGTGGTGTTAAGGGGGTTTCGGCAGCCACTGTTGTTTCTGTTGCTCTGGCAACCAGAGGAGAAATACACAACGCCCAGTGCAGGTGCACAAGTGTTGAGTGCAGGCCCATTTCCTCCAATCGGCCCCAGCCAGCCCAGAGGCAGCGACCTCAGGGCTCCTCCCAGGATGGCTAGCTGAAAGTTTTGGTGTGTGGAGGCTGAAATGTGGAAACTAAATTTGGAGGGTGTTGACTACAGGGGCGGTGGGCAGCACCTGGTTGCACCCTCCCTCTGACGCAGGAAAGCCGGGCCTGGGGCTTGGATGGGTCACCTGGATCTCTTGCCTGTCCCCATTTGGCTTTCCTGCTTCTGGTGGCTGCAGCCCCAGCAGCTACATCCTGGATCCTGCTGAGGAAGCTTGGTGCTAGGTCAAACCCGTGACTTGCAGCTCCACCCCAGAGCTCTAGTGTGAATCTGCCGCTGCCTGGGAGGGTGTGAGGGTTCCCTTACTCTGGCGCCTCCCTTTGCTGAGCTTGCAGCGACCCCTGAGCCTCTCTGCTAGGCTCTCCCTCTGTAAGGGGCTCGGATTAACAGCCCTGGGGACTGGTAGACACAGGTTCAGATCTCTGTCCCTGACTGATTGACCTTCTTTGAGATTCTGGTTTCCTTACCCATGAAGTGGAAGTAGTCAAACCTGTCTCAAAGATTTGTGAGGAAGAAGTTTCTGTGAAAATACCTAAGGCAGCACCTGACACATAGTAGGTGCTAAATAAATGGGGTCTTTACCTCTTGCCTAAGAGCCAGAATCCAAGAGGCCTTGATTTCTGATGCATTTGCACCCTCTGAGCTGAGAGCTGGGCCTATTGCCTTGCCAGGAGTTTCAGGACCAAGGCCATCCCGCAAGCCCAGTCCATCAGCACGTCCTGAAGCTCTCCTCAATATATCCAGAAACTCTCCACTCCCACCTCCCTCACTGCTACTTTATCCCAGCTCCATCACCTTTTACCTGGATTATTGCAGCTGCCTCCAAACTAGGCTCCCTGTTTCTGTCGCTGACTGCTCAACCTCTTCCTACTCAGCAGGCAAAGTGATCCTGCTATGCCAGTAGACGGTGCCTCTCCTCTGTTCAGAGCTTGCCAGAGTCTGCCTTTCTCATTCTGGGCCCCTCTTCTATTACCTCACTTCCTACTGCTCCCCTTTACTCTTTCTACTCCTGGCCTCTTTGTTGCTTCTTGAGAGTAAGAAGCATGCTCCCAAACAGGACATTTGCAAGTGCTTTTTCCTCTCCTAGGTGTCCACTCTGTTGTCCTTATGGCTGATGCTTGCTTCCTTCAGCTTTCCACTCAGCCGTCCCCTTCTGAGCAAGGGCCTCCCTGACCACCCATCTAAAACATCACCCTCAATCCCCATCACTTCCTACCTCCCTTCTTGCTTTTTCTTCATATCCCCTATCATAACCGGAAATATACATTTATGTGTTTATTTTTGTCTTACTCTACCAAATGTAGGATTACCAACATTTCCTATCAAAGTGCAGGAAATGTGGTTTGTTCCTGTTGAGTCTTCACTGCCTAGCCAGTGTTCACCTGGCTCTTTCTTCCTGTTGAGTCTTCACTACCTAGAACAGTGCTTGGCATACAGCAAACACTAAACGAATTTAAGCTGAATAAATGAATGAATGGATGGGATAGGGGAAAGAATATATATACATGTATCTACATGTATTTAAATCTACATTAAGCTAAAGTTTTCATATATTTAGTTATATACATATATTTCTCTAGGGATACCTCCTTTGAAGAGGATATATGGAGACACACACACACACACACACACACATACATATCCTGAGTTGTTGCTTCTGTCAGTACAGTACAGTCACTACTGTATTTGGGTGGCCTGTCCTAGCCCTTCTCTCAGATGATGATAACATTCTTGGGGCACTGGCCTGGGTGTGGGGGTTGGTTGGTGTGGGGTCTGTGCAGACCCTTTGTGAGAGACCTGTGGAGAGCTGCATTTGTGTTTGTTGTGGTGGGTGACTGAGGTAGGCTTGTCGGGGGAGGAATAGGGACATCGAGGCTATTGGAGGAGGCAGGAAGATGGAAGGGAAGTCACTGAAATAATCTTAAGGCCATGGGTTTGAAATTAGTATCTGCCCATGGAGAGGTAAATCAGAGGCATCCAACGGGGAGGACAATATCTCTGATCAGGACGCGCTCACACAGGTTAGCAGCTTCCGGTCAGGTGCTCCCGGTGACACTCGGGTCCTTTATCCTCTCCCCCGGAATTTTCTTTAAAACACAGTGTAAAGATAAGGGTAAGAGTCACTTCAAGTAACATGAGAAAACTGTAAGGAAAGAGGAAACATGAAAATGCTGCCAATGGCAGGAAACGGCACATTTTAATCTTCTCAAACTAAATGGACTCCACGTTGCATCTGGAATTGTGTGTGCTTGATAAACCTAATATGGAAGCCTTTTGCTAAACATCTGACAGGAATCAGCCTCTTCATGAAATGTGAAAAGAAGCCCCCACCCAGTTGTTAAGAGGCTACATAAGAGAACAGAATAAGTTTGCGCAGCTAACACAACACGGGGCTTGCCAAAATCATCCTGCCCTAATTCTCTTGTCAGCAGAGCCACTTTTCTGAAGAGCTAGTGACTCGTGACTTGGTTGCTGGATTCTGCCTGCCCCTCCTGCTGTGTGTCCTCCACCCCACCCAAGACCCCTGTCCGGAGCACACCCTTTCTGTGTATTTTCACTTGTTGGGTATTCTTCAGGGCTTGAAGCCTCAGAAATTCCGTTGAGAACACAATGCTCTACGTTCAGGATGTGAATGGCTACAAATGTCGTATTGCTTATCTCGCTCTGTGCAACACCCAGCAGCTGCTGGCCTTTAACGAGGAGGCGGCACAGGGCTCAGAGAATCATCCTGTGTGTGCTTTGTTCGTGCATTTTGCAGCTGATTTAAGAGCAAGAAAGGAACAAACCCCATCTGATGTCTTTACTCCAGAGATCATCTCACATCCTTCCTAGGGCAGGAAGAGCAGGTGACTGGGACACCGGACATTTGGCAAGCTGGTGGCTTTCCTGCGTTGGCATGCTTTACCGGGGTTTTCGTGAAAAGACAATGACCTTTACAATAAACAATGACCTTTGCAGAGATCTTCAAACCCTGGCAACTCAGCAGCAAGCTCAGTTCCAAAAGCACTCCTATTGCCTTTCCCAGCAGAGTTGAATAATTGGAAAGTAAAGAAGGACTTTTTAAAAATCACCAAAGTTTTTGGCAAACTTTAGGAGCTCTTTCCCCCACCCTGTAATTAAAGCAGAAGTAAACAGTAAAAGAATATCAAATTGCAGCTCGCTTCAGGAATAGATGCCCAAATGGAGCTGCTGCTTGTCCTAACCTGTGCTTTGAGACAGAAGGACAACCTCTCTGGGGAGCACTCTAATGGGTCCCCAGATCTGACACAGCAAGATTAAGACCTGAAGATTTGGAGCTGAGAGAGGAGAAAGGATGAGTCATCTGGGCATTATCCAAAGAAAGAAAAAATGTCTTCCTCTTTCAAAGTTGCCTTCTCTGCACTATCCCTGAACCCTTTCTTGTTGTTGGAGTTCATCTCCTGCGTGGTACTGCCTCACCTTGAAGGGGTTCGTAGGTCCAAGGGGCTCAAAGCAGTCCTGCTCCCTGCTACACAGTGTGTGTGAAGACTCTGTGTCAGACTGACTTGGTCTGTGTCTCACCCACTCATCAGCTGGGTAACCCCAGACAAATTACTGACCTTCTCCAATCTTCAGTTTTCTCAAGTCTACAAAGAGGAGAACAATAGTATTTACCTTACAGGGCAGACATGGGACTTAAATGAAACAGTGTAAAGTTCTTGAGGCGTAAGAACCACTCAACCATTGATTTACACGTATCAATAGTTAATTTCTTTTTACTGTTGTCCCATTGTATGAACACCTATCATGATTTATTAATGTTTATTCATTCACCTGTTGATGGATGTTTGGATTACTTCCAGTTTTTGGCTATTACAAATAAAGCTGCTACTATTTGTCTACAAGTGTGGTATAGACACATTTTCCCTCTTTTTTTCTTTTTTTGGTTGGGGACAGAGTCTGGCTGTGTCGCCCAGGCTGGAGTGTAGTGGCACAATCTTGGCTCAATGTGACCTCTGCCTCCCTGGTTCAAGTGATTCTCCTGCCTCAGCCTCCCGAGAAGCTGGAATTATAGGTGCACACCACCATGGCCCGGCTAATTTTTGTATTTTTAGTAGAGACAGGGTTTCTCCACATTGGTCAGGCTAGTCTCAAACTCCTGACCTCATGATCCACCCGCCTCGGCCTTCCAAAGTGCTGGGATTACAGGCATAAGCCACCACACCTGGCCATTTTCCCTTTTTTCTTGGGTAAGTACTTAGGGGTAGAATGGCTAGGCCAGATGGTAGCTGTATGTGTAACTTTTAAGGAAACTGTCAAGCAATTTTCCGAAGTAGTCACATCATCTGGTGTTTCCATGAGTGGCTTATAAGAGTTCCAGTTCCTCCACATCCTTATCAGCACTTGGTATGGTCAGTCTTTTTGTTTTATCCATTCACATCGGCAAGTAGTGGTAGGTGATTCACATTTACTGTAGCTTGTAGTGAAGATATTTAGGTGAACATTCTGTGCAACTATATCATTCATTCATTGCATAGTGCACAGGCCTCAAAGCTCAAAAATTATCTGAAGACAACCTGTTGTGAACTTAAATCTTTGATGGACAGTTGGGTGCATCTGACTCTGAAGATTGAGTGAATTTCAAGTAGGAGCAGTCTAATGATTCAGGGCCATAGACTGTTACGGGTAATTAGGCATGAGCCGGGCAGGAGAGGGTTCTCCCCCCACCCAGTAGAAATGTTGGGTGATGGTTTGGCAATTATTGCATTGCCTCTCTAAAAATATGTATTTGGCAGCTCCAGGGAGAGGCCATTTCCTGATGGTCCGCACCTGTTAACATCAAAATGTTAATTGAATGCAGGCCCCAGGGAGAAGCAACTTCCTGGGCATGCGTGTTAAGAGACAAAAATGGTGAAGTATGATCTTCCGGGGGCACACTCCACCGGAAAAGGGAAGAAAGCCTCAGATGGGCATGTGTATGACTTCCTAAATACATTGTGCATGCTCAATTCCAAAGGGTAGGGAAAGCACTGGGCATGTGGAAAGCCCACCCTAAGGGAAGAATCTTGGGAAAGAGGCGAGCCTGTAAAGTCCTAGGATCAAGGTTAAAGGCCCCTCTTTTTTGCTGTCTTCTTTTGCTCTCTTCTTTCTTGGACCTTCAAGTGCCTGCTTGGGTCTCCTTCAAATGAATTTTCCTCTCTTTCGTGTTCTAAAGCTTTTTAAATAAACTTCTACTCCTGCCTGGAAACTTGCCTTGGTCTCTTCTTCTGCTGTATGCCCCTCAGTCAAATTCTTTCTTCTGAGGCGGCAAGGACTGAAGTTGCTGTGGATCCGTATGGATTCACTGCCGGTAACTCGGGTCTCTTCCACTGGTAAAAAGACCACTTAATTTTCTTCTCATTACTTCTACTAACGCCAAATAACTGCCGTGATTTTATTGATTCACCTACAAAGCCGATAATGAGCCCTGGTTCATATCACCTTTAGCTCCTGTTACTAACAATAACAAACATCATAAGATTGGCAACGCTGTTAGTTTTGCCCTATGTTTATAATAACGAGGTTAGGGAAGGTATTCTTCACTACTTTTGGGGACTCAAAAGAGAGAATCCATAGGAGAAATTTAACTCTCGTTTTAGTTCTAGAAGTAGCTTTGCTTGTCCTGAGCAAATGGTTTGTTTTTCCTGATGAACACTGGAAATTGTGCTGTTTCTTTCTTCACGCTGGTAACCAGAGACCTTTAGAGCCAAATTTGCCTTCTACTCCATAGCAAGTTTATCAGACTTTATGTTATGTGTTTAGTAAACTAACCTATGCCTGCCTCCACATTACTTTCCTGTTTTAATTTTCTATTTGCTTTACTTTCCATACTAGTTAAAAGATTTTGAATTTAAATGATTTTTTTTAAACTATGTGTTTATAATCAGAATCCAAAAGGCATAATTTAAACTATCTCTCACTCTTGCTCCAAAAACATCTGTTCCCCTTTCCCAGGGGAAACTGCTTTTATCAGTTTGTACTGTGTCTTTGCAGAGAATCTAGGTGACTATAAGTATCCATGAGAATAGAAGTATAATGTATGTATGGGTGTGTGTAGTACATATTTGTAAGCAGTCTATTGAACAAGTTGAAGTCAGTAGGGTATACATAGAAAGCAACTTTATTCCCGCTCATTGTTGACTCTTGAAATACACTCTGTTGTTTCCTTGCCTGCCTGTGGATCAGTTCTGTGGCAGATACCTTGGCTTTTCTAGTTACTTTCAGATATAAATAGGTAGTCTAACTTTCCCTTAAAAAGTCTAGACTGCTGGTGAGGATATGGAGAAAAGGGAACACTTATACATTGTTGGTGGGAGTGTAAATTAGTTCAACCATTGTGGAAAGCAGTATGGCAATTCCTCAAAGAGCTAAAAGCAGGACGACCATTTGACCCAGCAATCCTATACGGGGTATATACCCAGAGGAATGGAAATCATTCTACCATAAAGACATATGCATGCAAATGTTCACTGCAGCACTTTTCATAGTAGCAAAGACATGGAATCAACCTAAATGCCCATCAGTGAAAGACTGGATAAAGAAAATGTGGTACATATAAACCATGAAATACTATGCACCCATACAAAAGATAGAAATCAGGCTAGGCAAGGTGGGTCACACCTGTAATCCCAGCACTTTGGGAGACTGTGACGTGTGGATCACTTGAGGTCAGGAGTTTGAGACCAGCCTGACCAACATGGTGAAACACCATCTCTACTAAAAATACAAAAATTAGCTGGGTGTGGTGGCAGCTGCCTTTCTTGGAGGTTGGTGGAAGGTGAGTAGAGGGGAAAATTGGGCAGGGAATGAGGGCTCTACTGAAAAGAATAGGCCATGGTATGTATCAAAATATTTTTCCATTGGGAAAATGGGGCAAGTATTGTCTGACTGAGTTCTTGCAGAAATTTCTATAAATACCCAGAGATTTAATGTTGTGCTTGAAAGGAACTACAGAAAAGCAACACACTATTTTAACTCATTGTTTAGCGTGAGCAGACTTTAAATTGCTCTAGAATGAGTTTTGTACTTTGACAGTTTTTTGGTGCACATATCATACACAAACAAAGCCAAAATGAAAAAGTGCAGAATCTGAAAAACTATATCATTTGGGTTTCTCCAGACTAAACAAACATTTCAAGTATGGCCAGATAAAAAGATTTTTCTAACCCTCCCTGTCCCTCACCCCACCTTCCTATGGGAGGACCAAATTTGCAACACAGTTCAAGAATGTTGAATTAAGAGCTTTGAATGGTTTCTATTCATGGTAAATCTCTTGGCTTTGGGCAGAGTGCAAGAACTCAACCATACCATTGGACAGGTTTGTTGGAATTCAGTCAGTGAGTGTTTCCTCTAGATTACAATTCTTTCCACAAAAATATTTTTCTAGGCAAGTAGTTCCATAATTTATTAGCTTCAAGAACCTACAAAGTCAAATGGAGATAAACTTTGATTGGGAGAAAATAAATAGTAGATTTTAGAAGATGCAGACCACAGCCATTTGGGAAAATATCCTTTGCCATCATTGCTATCAATGCAGTGTTAGTGCTCTGAAAACCAGAACCGCTATTCTCTTTCCTTGCCACCTCACAATCTTACCTCCTGCAAGCCAGTGCACCAGTGTGACATGTAATCACAATCACGTGATCATCTACTGCTATCAAATCTTTAGTGACTTCTTTTCAGTATTGGGTCAACTGAGTCCTCAAGATCTATTTTAATGCCTTGTCTTTAAGCAGTCTGAAAAACTGATGAAAGTATCTTCACATCAGAAGCCTTGACCTTACTGAAGTTATTATCAATTTCTTCTGTGGGTCTAGAAACAACACTGCACACTCTTTGTTTCTACTCTGCAGGCTAGTTTCCTGAGGTTGGCCTTCAGTTCCCCCAAGCTTCTTGGCAATGCCTCTTCTTGTTCAGAGATTGACTTAGCCACTGAAGTTCTAGGTTTCTAGCAAGCAGGCTGGACAGAGGATCTTTGTGGAATATCACCTCTCCAGCTGATTTCTTCCTGCCTGTCTTCCTTGTTCCCACTCTATGTTTTCTATTTTCTTGCTTTTCTCTGCTTCTACCCTCTCCTTCTTCTGCCCCTCTAGACATCAATTAAGCATTTGTAGGTGCTAAGGAAAACCCAAAGATAAACAAGACAAAGTTCCTGCCATTGAGATGCTCAATATAAAGGAGACAGTTTTATAACAGATAATGATCATATAGAATGCTTTCACCATGTGGGTGCCATTGTGCATGCCCTGTTTCTTGTTTCTAAATCCTATGAACAACAATGCCCTGTCAGACTTCAAGGGTTCCTCAAATCTCCATCTTTGTCTTTTCCTCTTCTTACTCTACATGTTCTGTCTTGGAGGCATTATTCCATCAATTACTATAGCCTTCACTACATCCTCGTATCTCCTAAGTCTCCCTGTCGACCCAGATTCCACCCTTCTCTGCCTCAGATCCATAAAGTCGGTACCCAACTCAGTGACTGAGACACAGGGGACAGACATCAGCATGGCCAAAGGAATGCAAGAAGGTGGTAAAGAGAAATGCTTTTTCAATGAGTTTCATATGGATTTCCAGCAATATAGCTGGAGGAATTCAGATTCTGTGTACCTCAGTTGGCTTACAAGTACAATGGTTAGTGAATAAACTTAAGATTTGAACTTTAGGACTATGGCAGGTATTTGTCAAGAATGTTTTCTTTCTTACCTTGGTCCTCACAGGTAAACCTTGGCAAGAGTGAAGCTCTTTTTTTCAGGAGCCCAAAGCTGGCAAGATTGCTTGGCTTTGGCCACGACCATGGCTATTGGATGAAAGGTTGCAGTGGCCCCCGCTCTATAATCCAGAAGGGAAAGTTAATGGGTATCACCTCTTTTTTTGTTTCACTCTTGCCAACTTCTCTGGAAAGACAAGTAACTTTTGGCTTGCTTTGCTTTGTGGGACATAGCTTTCTGAGCTGGAGAAGGCACTGCTTTTTAAATGATATGCTTAAGAATCCCTAATGCCAAAGCCACTCATATATTTGGAAACTATTACTTGAAGTCTGACTTGTAGACAGAATACTGTAACTTGATTTTTACCCTCACTATTCAGTTTCTACAAAACAAATATCATGGCTTCAGTAATGATCTTTCACGTTTTTCTAAATGTATTATCTCAACCAGCATGGCCATCTCAGCTTTATTCTAATCATTTTTAAGGTAACATACAAAACCCACCTTTAAAATGATTAATCTCTTGTGGTGGAATAATAGATGATCATATTTTCTTCTGTGTTTTCTGAACTCTTTAATTAATTTATAGCAATTTATTAATGGGAAAAATTTACAAAATGTTTTTTAAAAAATAAAAAGGGATCATTCATATTAAAAAATAAAAAGGGATCAAGAACAATGGCATGATACACAGTATGCCCTCACCTGCAAAAGGAATGAACAACACAGTGAGATTCAGTGGGTTTTTATTATTTTTTTATTTTTTATTTTATTTCACAAAAGAGTCTTGTTATCAAAAATGACTACTGTCTCCTTCAAAGGACAAGTTTGAGATAAAAGTTTGGGAGGCTTGTCACTTGTTTTTGTAATCCTCCATCATTTGCCACACTTTAAAAAAAAATCACACTTTTGAACTGCGTGTTTTACAATTGCCTCAGTGATGGCCAGTCATCCTTGTTAAGGGTGGTTTTGATTTTGATTGTAAGCTAGGCCAACATCTTTTTTAATTAAAGACAGTTGTAATTATAAAATAATGAGTTTCATTTTATCTGTTACTGTGTTACGTGCAGCTGTGAACTAGCTCTAGGGGCAATTGCAAAAGAGGAGTTTCTGTTGGATTAAGTACCTTCCTAGGTATTATTTTAAAGGAAATGATATTCACTTAGGGTTGGTGTGTGTTTTTAATCACTTTTAAAATAAACTCTTGAGTATTCTATGTACATTTGTTTAAGATTTTACTTTGTAACTCAAAACAATTTTTTGTGTTTGCCCCTGAAAGCCTTAAATAGCAAAGTACCTAATTATAAAAATGGCATAAGTAAATAATTTTGAAAAAGTTGTTGATATTTCTTGGTGTAAGGTTACAAATATTTAAGGTAAGGAGGATAACAGCATTCTTAGAAGTTGAGGATAATGAGACAGGGTACAAGGAACAGGAGAATGGGATTCACACAAGTTGTACACATAACATGGCTTCTCTGCATTGGAGCCTGGAATTGCAGCAAAAAAACATTGGCTGCTGTATCTTTAGAAACAATGAATGCAATTCTTGGTGAACACCAACGAGATGTGATTGTGCCTTTAGCACCTGGGTCTTATTCCCTTTTATAGAATAGAAAATGTGGAAAATATTTAGGAGAATTTCTCTGGAGAATGTGCTACCAGATGCTCTCAGCCGGCACAGACCCTGGAAATACATCAAGCCCCCTACCCACCCCATGTTCCCACGTGCATGGCAAACCTGTTTTCCTAACCTTCCTCCCTTCCTCCAAAGCTGGCTCTGACACCGCCCTCCGTTAGTCAACTACCGTACATCATTCCTTTAGTACTCCACAGAGAAGAAATGATTCCCATCAAATTATCGCAACTCCTTTGAAGGTGATTTGTCAGCCTTTTGTCTGTCAAGGTGAGCCTCCTCCCCAGCCCCCACCACACATTCTGTCAAGCAAGTCCATGAGAAAAAGGACAAGGGATTAAGCCGAGGCAAGGCTCTCCCACCTCCCCACTCATGCTCCTGTCCCTGTGTGAGGCACCTACCCGCGAATTTCTAGTTGAACCAAGAGTTTGGTTGTATGGTTGGGAGTTAGCTCCTCCTATGTTCCGCTCAGGAGCCCAGGCTGCCAGCCCTGACCCAATTGTGGGGCAGATATGCTCTAGGGATAAAGTGGTTGTCCTCCATCTGTGGCTCCACAAATTCAGCTCCACTCTGTGAAGTATATGGTGGATGCCTTCCAAGCTGTTAGATAAGTGAATTAGTCAGTAATCTCAACAAAGAAGGATTAGAGGATATACTTCTCCAAACAGGACATAGTAGAATGTTGAAGGTTTTCTGGTGGGGATTCAGCGGAAGTGGAGTGAGGGTTTCTATCTGACTAGAAAAAGGAATTTCTAATACTATTTTGACTTTTTCAGTGTTTATTGACATACAATTTTTATATTATACAATGCAGAATTTGAAGTATACAGCTCAAATACTTTTTATGTATTTATATATTCATGTGACCATCACCCAGATCCAGACCTAAAACGTATTTCCATCATTGCTGAAAGTTAGCTCATGACCTTCTCCAGTCAATAACACCCCACTTTCCTAGCCCAGGATAACATTTATTCTTACTTCTATCTCCGATACTAGTTTTGCCTATTCTTGAAATTCAAATATAATTTAAAAGTTGTCCTCCATAGTGGTTGATTTCTTTCAGTTAAAGTAATTTTTAAAAATTGTATCCATATTGTTATAGGCCAATGAGTTCATTTCTTTTTATTGCTGTATTGTATACCACAAATTGTAGGTAGTTCCATTGTATATACTACAATTTGCTTATCCATTCTCCTATTGATAAACATTTGCGCTATTTCTACCTTTTTAGTATTATAAATATAGTTTTCATGAGCATTGTTATATAAGTCTTTTGTGGGCATATGTATTCATGTATCATGATTATACAGCTAATAGTAGAATTGTCAGGTCAAGCAGTTGATGATGTTTATTTAACTCACTTAATTAGAAATCACCAGACATGTTTCCAAAGTAATTGCAACGTTCTCATTCCCACTAGCAATGTATTTGATTTCCACTTGCTTCACATCCTTGACAACAGTTGATATTGTCCTTTTTCCTTGACCATTCTGGAGTGTGTATTGTGATATCTCGTGTGGTTTTAATGTGCATTACGATGATGACTAATAATGTCAAGCATTTTTTTATACCTTTATTGGCTACTTATATACTATTTTTTGTGAAGTGCTTATTTGGGCATTTTACCTGTATTCAAGTTGGGTTGCTTGTCTTTTTATTATTAATTAAAAAAATATATTCCTGATATGTATCATGGAGAACTTAAACTACCGAATTTCAGATATCATATCTGGAATAATATGATAGATTTCAGATAGAAACGTGATCGATATAATAGAATAGATAAACCTTTGTTAGATGTTTTATTGTGCATGTTTTCTTAGTCAATGGCTTATCTTTTCATTCGTATCTTTTGATAAGCAGAAGTTGTGAATTTGTTTTAAGTACTATTTATCAATTTTTCTTTTGTAATTAATGTTTTAGTATCTAAGAACTCTGCCTGTTTCAAGTTAGTGAAGATATTTTCATGTTTTCTTTTACAAGTTTTATTGTTTTAGCTTTCATGTTTATGTCTATTCAAATTAATTTTTGATGTGATGTGAAAAAGAGGTCAAGGTTCATTGTTTTCCATTTGAATATCCAGCTGTTCCCACAATCATTTATTTAGGTTAGTGCAAAAGTAATTGCAATTTTTGCCATTACTTTCCATCACAAAAACCACAATTACTTTTGCACCAACCTAATATAAAGACCTTCCTTTCTTCATTGATTTTTATTAGTGACTTCGTTGAAAATCAATATCTGTATACAGTCATGCATCACTTGACAGGGATACGTCCTGAGAAACGTATTGTTAGGTGATTTCATCCTTGTGCGAACATCATAGAGTGTACTTACACGAACCTAGCCTACCACACACCTAGGCTATATGGAACAGCCTATTGCTCCTAGGCCACAAACCTATACAGCATGGTACTCTACTGAATACTACAGGCAATTATAACACAATGCTAAATATTTGTGCATCTAACCATAGAAAATATACAGTAAAAATACAGTATAAAGATAAAAAATGGCACACTTGTACAGGGCACTTACAGGAATGGAGCTTGCAGAACTGAAAGTTGCTGTGAGTGAGTCAGTGAGTGAGTGGTGAGTGAATGTGCAGGCCCAGCTCATTACTGTACATTATTATAGACTTTATAAACACTGTACACTTAGGCTATGCTAAATTTCTTTAAACAATTTCTATCAATACTAAATTAACCTTAGCTTACTGTAACTTTTTACTTTATAAACTTTTGAATTTTTAGAAACTTTTTGACTCTTTTGTGAAAACCCTTAGCTTAAAACACAACACATTGTATAGCTGTACAAAAATGTTTTCTTTCTTTATATCCTTCTTCTATAAGCTTTTTTTCTATTTTAAAAAAAAAGCCTTTTTTTTTTTTTTTTTTTTTTTTTGCTTTTTAAACTTTTTTGTTACAAACTAAGATCTGAACACACACATTAGCCTAGGCCTACACAGGGTCAGGATCATCAGTATCACTGTCTTCCACCTCCACATCTTGTCCCACTGGAAGGCCTTCAGGAGCAATAACATGCATGGAATTGTCATCTCCCATTATAACAATATCTTCTGGAATACCTCCTGAAGGGCCTGCCTGAGGCTATCTTACAGTTAACTTTTTTAAATAAGTAGGAGTACACTCTGAATTAAAGATTAAAAATGACCTGTAACACGGTCATTTATTATCATTATCAAATATTATAAAGGGTACATAATTGTATGTACTATACTTTTTTTTCTTTTTAGAGATAGGATCTCACTCTGCTGCCCAGGCTGTAGTACAGGGGTGCAATCACAGTTCACTGCATCCTCTACCTCCTGGGCTCAAGTGATTCTCCCACCTCAGCCTCCTGAATAGCTGGGACCACAGGTGTGTGTCAGCACACTTGGCTACTTTAAAAAATTTTTGTAGACAGGGCCTCATTATGTTTCCCAAGTTGGATTTGAACTCCTGGACTCAAGCAGTCCTCCTGTCTCAGCCTCCCAAAGTTCTGGGATTACAGGTGTGAGCCACCTTGCCTGGCCTGTGCTATACTTTTGTAGGACTGGCAGTACAGTAGGTTTGTTTACACCAGCATCCCCACAAATCGGTGAGTGCTGCACTATGATGTTGCTAGGCAATAGGAATTTTTCAACTCCATTATAAACTTACGGGATCACTATCACATATCCAGTCTGTCATTGACCAAAATGTTTTTATGAGTGCATGACTGTATATGTGTTTCTATTTCTCTTTGATTTCTCTTTCTCTTTCTCTCTTCTTTTCCTCAGATCTTTTAGTCTATCTTGGTGACAACACCGCAGCACCTTGATTACTATGGATTAGTTTGCAGTAAGTTTGGAAATCTGGTAGTTTAAATTCTCCAACTTTGTTTCTTTTATAAAGATTACTGTAGCCATTCTAGTTTTTATATTTCCATATAAATTTAGAAGCATCTGATGTAGTTTGGATATTTGTCCCTGCCCAAATCTCATGTTGAATTATAATCCCCAGTGCTAGAGGTGGGGCTTGGTGGGAGGTGTTTGGATCATGGGGGTGAATTCCTCATGGCCTGATGCTTTCTTCATGATAGTGAATTCTCATGAGATCTAGTCATTTAAGAGTGTGTGGCACCTCCCTTCACTCTCACTGTCTCTTTCTCTCTTGCTCCTGCTTTTGCCATGTGACGTGCCTGTTCCCCCTCTGCCTTATGTCATTATTGGAAGCTTCCTGAGGCCTCCTCAGAGGCAGCTGCTGCTATGCTTCCTGTATAGCTTGCAGAACTATCACCCAATTAAACCTCTTTTTAAAATAAATTACCTCATCTCAGGTATTTCTTTATAGCAATGCAAGAATGAATGACCTACTACAGAAAATTGGTACTGAGGAGTGGGGCATTGCTATAAAGATATCTGAAAATGTGTAAGCAGCCTTGGAACTGGGTAACAGGCAGAGGTCGAAGAATTTGGATGTCTCAGCAGAAGACAGGAAGATGAGGAAAAGTTTGGAACTTCTTAGAGACTGGTTAAACAGTTGTGACCAAACTTCTGATAGTTATATGGACAGTGAAGTCCAGGGTGAGGAGGTCTCAGATGGAAATGAGGAACTTATTGGGAACTGGAACAAAGGTCACACCTGTTATGCTTGAGTAAAGGGTTTGGCTGCATTCTGTTCATGCCCTAGGGGCCTATGGAAGTTTGAGCTTGAAAATGATGACCTAGGGTATCAGGTAGAGTAAATTTCTTGGTAGCAAGTGTTCAATATGTGGCCTGGCTGCTTCTTACAGCCTATGCCCGGATATGGGAGTAAAAGAATGACAAAGTTGGAACTTATATTTAAATAGGAAACAGAGTGTATAAGGTTGGAAAATTTGTAGACTGGCCATATGGCAGAAAAAGAAAAAGCTTTTTTGAGGAGAGGGATTCAAGTAGGCTGTAGAACAACCACTTGCTAGAGAAATCTGCATTACTAAAAGAGAGCCAAGTGCTTCTAGCCAAGACAGTGTGGAAAATAACCTCGAAAGCATTTCAGAGACCATGTGTCAGCCCCTCCCATCACAAGTCTGAAGGTGTAGGAGGGAAGAATGGTTTTGTGATCCAGACCCAGGATCCCACTGCCCTGTGCAGCCTCAGGATATTGCTCCCTACATCCCAGCCACTCCAGCTTGAGCCTTGGCTCCAAGGGCCCCAGACACAGCTCAGGCTGCTGCTTCAGAGGGTGCAACCATACATTTTGGTGGCTTCCATGTGGTGTTAAGCCTGCAGGTGCACAGAATGTAAAAGTGAAGGAGGCTTGGGAGCTTCTGTCCAGATGTCAGAGGATGTATGGAAAAGCCTGGGTGTTTTGATCAGAAGCCTGTCACAGGGGCAGAGCCCTCATAGAAAATCTCTACTAGGGCAATGCCAAGGAGGAATATGGGATTGGAGCCCCCACACAGAGTCCCCTCTGGGGTACTGCCTGGTGGAGCTGTGGGAAAGGGGCCACTGTCCTCTAGAACCAAGAATGATAAATCCACCAGTAACTTGCACACTCTACCTGGAAAAGCTGCAAACACTCAAGAACTGTGAGAACAGCTACCAGAGCTGAACCCTGCAGAGCCACAGGGATGGAGCTTCCCAAGGACTTGGGAGCTGACTTCTTGCACCAGTGTGCCCTGTACATGAGACATGGAGTCAAAGGAGATTATTTTGGAGCTTTGAAATTTAACAACTCTCCTGCTGGGTTTTGAACTTGCGTGGGGCCTGTAGCCCCTTTCTTTTGGCCAATTTCTCCCTTTTGGAATGAGAATGTTTACCCAATGCCTATATCCCATTGTATCTTGGAAGTAACTCACTTGCTTTTGATTTTAAAGGCTCATAGGTAGAAGGAATTTCCCTTGTCTCAGATGAGACTTTGGACTCTTGAGTTAATGCTGGAATGTGTTAAGATTTGGGGGGACTGTTGAGAAGGCATGATTGTATTTTGCAATGTGAGAAGGGCATGAGATTTGGGGCCAGGAATGGAATGATATAGTTAGGATATTTGTCCCTTCCCAAATCTCACATTGAAATATAATTCGCAGTGCTGGAGTTGGGGCCTGGTGGGAGGTGTTTGGATCGTGAGTGTGAATTCCTCATGACTCAGGTACTGTCTTTATGATAGTGAGTTCTTGTGAGATATGGTCATTTAAAAGTGTGTGGTACCCTGTGACACACACCTCTCTTTCTCTCTTGCTCCTGCTTTTGCTATGTGATATACCTACTCCCCCTTTTCCTTCTGCCACGATTGGAAGCTTCCTGAGGCTTCCCCAGAAGCAGATGCTACTATGCCTACAGAACTGTGAGCCAATTAAAGTTTTTAAAATAAATTACCCAGACTCTGGTATTTCTTTATAGCAATTCAAGAATGGCCTACTACATTATCTTAGCAACTTGTAGTTTTAAAAAGCTTGCAGGAATATAGATTTGCACTGCACTGAATCTAATAAATCAATTAGGAGAGAAATTACCTGTTTTTTCACTCCATGAACACTTTTAATTTAGGTCATTGGAAAGGAAGAATAATATTTAATATTAAGTAGAATTTGTATGATTAGAAACAACATCACACAATTTTTAAAGCTGACTGCCTCTCTCAGAGTATGGAAGAATTTCTTTTAGGGAGAGATTTGCTTTCTTTTTTTTTTTTTTGGTAATATAAGGTGTGATCTGGAAAGAGAATTGAGAGACTCAGGAAGAATCAAATTGCTTTCTAAAATCAAGTAACAGAAAGTCTCTCTGGTACTTTGATGAGCGAAGAAAATAGGGGTACTCAAAACCTGGAGTGAATTGAAGATAAAACAGCCCTGGGACATTTAGGAACCAGAAGACAGTAAGAGACCAACTATGCCTTGGATGGACCCTACATGTGGGGTTACATTTCTTTGTGCTAAGAGGAAGGTGACTCTGAGAGCTTGATGGCATCTAATTCCTTCAAGAGTTGGCTGAGACATGTATTCAAGGGCACAGAGTTGGATTATATTTGGAAAACAAATGAAAACCCCTATTGCTTTTGTAATATAAGTACCAGACAAGATTTCTATAGCAGCAATCCCCAACATTTTTGGCACCAGGGACAGGGTTTCATGGATGACAGTTTTTCCACGGACTAGAGTGGGGGATGGTTTCAGGATGAGCACTTTATTTATATTGTTATTACACTGTAATATATAATGAAATAATTATACAATTCACCATAATGTAGAATCAGTGGGAGCCCTGAGCTTATTTTCCTGCAACTAGACAATCCCATCCGGGGGCAATGGGAGACAGTGACAGATGTTCAGGCATTGGTTTCTCATAAGGAGCATGCACCCTAGATCCCTTGCATGCACAGTTCACAATATGGTTCACATTCTTATGAGAATTCAGTGCCACTACTGATCTGATAGGAGGTGGAACTCAGGCAGTAACGTGAGTGGTCATCTTGTGAGTGACCAGTACCAGTCCATGGCCTGGGGTTTGGGGACCCCTATTCTATAGCACCTACTCTTTTGCTTACTGGGAGTTTCTCTGTGAACTACTTATCACCATATTGACATACATAATAATTCAGATAAAATGACCCATTAGCTCCAACTGGACGCTTTGCAATTTGGATTTATAAAAGTCTATAAAATCATGTAACATAGTTCTCAAAATTTAGTATTTTCCTGTAAAACTTGGACAATGATGTGGTAGGGCATTTCTAAAATGGGTCCTGATGATTCCTACCCTCTTGGGTTCACTCCCTTGTGTAATCCCTTCCCATTATGTGTAGTCTGGGCTCAGTGACTTATTTCTAAGGAGTCAGATATGGCAAGTGTGATGTGTAGCCACATCCAAGATTTGATTATGAAAGCTGTAATTTCTACTTTGTTTTTGTGCTCTTAACTCCTGGCTCACTTTGATGAAGCAGGCTTCCAAGGTGTGAGCTGCCATGTGGAGAGGCCCACAAGGCAAGGAACTGAGACCTCAGTCCAGCAGCCCAAAACGAACTGAGTCTTGCCAACTCCTCTTGACTGAGCTTGGAAGTTACCCATGATATGACTAGTCTAAGCTGATACCTTGATTGCAGCCTTGTGAGTGAACTAGAGCCAGAACACCCAGCTAAACCACCCCCAGATTCCTGACCTACAGAAACTAGAATAATTACACAACGGGTAATTAAAACAAATGATAATATTAATGAGTAGCATTCTTCAGAGTCAACTAAGTGTCAGGCACTGCGCTAAGTGCTTTACGTATGATTTCTATTGTGATCTTCACAATAATCCTATGAAGAAGACAGTATATGCTCATTTTATAGATGGGGAAACTGAGGCTTAAAGTAATTGGCTAAAGTTAACATTGCAAATTAACTGGTAAGTAAAATCAGAATTTAAATCCATGCAGTCTTGCTCTAGAACCTAGATGCTTCAACAGTATGCTCTGTTTTCTCTGCTATATTAAGTAATCTCTGTAGGACTGAACAGATTTTTTACTGAATTGACTGATTTTTAAAAAATTAGTAGACTGATTTTTTAAAACAGCAGTTTTTCAAAAACTGCTGTTTTTGAACAAGGTGACCCCAGGCCTGGACCCTTGGTTGCTTCAGAGAAAGGCAGGCAAAAGCTAGAGAAGAGACTAGCAGCCTTGTGCAAAAATCCTATTCCATGCAGTTAGGGTATTTGATTTAGAGCTGAAATTTGTCCTAGCAGTAGAAAAGTATTTGAAAAGGAAGCAAAAATTCCTAGGGAAGGATTAGGGGGAGGATGATTCATTAAGTTTTTGTTTCAGCTTTTATGTCAGCACGTCAGACTGTGAGGATGAAAACAAATCAAGCTCTCCCCAAGAGAATATTGTGTTGGAATAGTCTTGAATATGTCTCAATTGGAATCTACTAAGAAAAAAAGAAGTCATACTTAAAATGTTGTGATGTAAAACAATCTTTGTGAGAAACAATATTGCTTTAAAAAAACAATTTTAGAAATACGTTTTATTTCTTTTAATGTAAAAGTAGTTATTATGATATACTTGCTATAATCAAAGCTTTAATAAACCAATTGAGAAAATTACAGAGAATAGCACCCCAAATCCCACCCACTAGCAATAACCAGATTGATATTTTTTACTGTATAGTGATTTTTGTTTTGTTTTCTAATTAAGGATATCTCTTCGTGTCAGTAACTATGTCTACATCATTGTTTTTAATGTCTCACTGTGTGTACATTCTATCACTTATGCAATTAATCCCCTGGATATTTAAGGTGTTTGCAATTTCCTGTCATAAACAACTTCATAAGAAATAAGTTCGTAGAGACATCTTGCACATTTGTCTCATTTCTTTAGAATAAATTTCTAAATTGGGGTGGTTGGGTCAAAGGGTTTGCATATTTTAGATTTTTGTAGGTCTTGCCAAATTGCCCTCCAGAAAGGTTGTACGAAAATTAATTCCCACCACAGTTTATGAGAGTGCCCACTTCCTACAGCCTTGCCAACAATGGGTATTAGCATTCTTTTAAACCTTTGCCCATCTGATAAATGAAAAATAGCATCTTATTATTTTAGTTTGCTCTCCTTTAATCACTGGGGAGATTAGGTATTCTTTTCTTATTGGTCACTTGTGTTTCTTCTCTGATAAATTATCTTTATACATGATTTTTTCCATTGGATAGTTCATAATTTTTTATTTTAAAAATTATAAATTAAGGAATGTAACACTTTCTCTTTCCCATATGCTACATTTTATCCCAGTTTGTAATCTGTCTTTCTACTCTGCTTTAATTTATTT
This sequence comes from Theropithecus gelada, assembly GCF_003255815.1. Classification (NCBI taxonomy): domain Eukaryota; kingdom Metazoa; phylum Chordata; class Mammalia; order Primates; family Cercopithecidae; genus Theropithecus; species Theropithecus gelada. The sequence continues at coordinate 53,484,382 of NC_037673.1, read as the reverse complement.
GCTTGGTTCTTGCTCTGTTGACATTCAGAATTTTCATGTCATCAAATCTATCCATCTTTATATTTATAGTTTCTAATCTTGTTATGCCCTAAAAGGCCTTTTTTTTTTTTGGCTAGATGATTTTACCAAGTCTAGATGGCCATTATTAAACACCCAACATTTTGAGGCAGCGTTTGGAAAGCAAAATGTGAAAGACAATAAATTATTTTAAAAATGTGATTTATAGGTTTCCCCCTGGGACTTCTGTATTTGCCTTAACTCTGATGCATGACATTAAAGAAAACCCTTTAACAATTTTTATATATTTGATTAGAATGCACATCCCTGTATAAAGTTCAGTGTGTTGAACTTGACTACATTTTTTAGTAATAACAATACAGTAAATAAGTTATAAACATATTGCTGATTCCATTGTGGTTCTAATAACAGAAATGTATTATTAAATTACTTCTATTCATGTCATGTTCTATACAAAGTTATTTCACATATTTCATTTCATTTAATTCTCGCAGCAACATTGCAAGTTAGCTATCATTATCTGCCTTTTAAGTGAGGATATTGAGGTTCAGAGTGGTGAAGTGACTTGCCAGTCACACAATCAAATGATGGCACAGCCAGGGACTCACACTTGTGTTTTTTAAACAAAAACATAGTGTTCCTTTCAGTTATCAAACTAGTAATTATGATCTTTCGGCTGCTGCATGAAGTCAGGGGGAAGTTCGAAGTTTAGTTGCCTTTTTGAAATTTCAACAGGTTTGGTCTTACTCAAGGAACTTCTTTGGTTTTAATTTAAATTTGGTCATAAGAAGCAATCGATTACCATTTGTTACACTATAATAACTTTCTTTTTCCTGAGCAAAGACTGCAATGCAGGACAGCTCCTTTATTTAACATATCTCATTCGATGGAAGCACGCGTCCTTTAGTGGGTGATTATCCAGCTGCAGGTGGCTGTTCACCTCTGCTTTCTCTGTGTCTTCCTCATTGCTAGAGCACCCCTCCCAGCAATGCTCACCTCAGGAGAGCAGAAACTGTGCTCCTTTTACCAATTCACTTTAAGCAGGAACATAACTGTCACACAAAGCCAGATGCATGATTGCTTCCTGGGTCAGCTTCCTGCCTAATCGCAGTGGCCAGAGTCAATTCAGCTCGATCCAGACATGCCTGAGTGTCTAGCCAATGTCTCCCAGCCCCTAGCATTCCCTTTCCCACTCTGGTGTGCGCCTTCCTCCCCCAGAAGTTACCTACTCTCCGATGAATGACACTAGGAGCGTTTATTCCCTTCGGAGTGGCCTACCTCTTCTACCACAGGGGTGTGATATCCCCTTGACCTTAACAAAAAGCCTTTTTTAGGAAGGATACATTTTTACCCAAATCTTCATTATTTATTCTTATCCAGAGTCACCTGTCTATACTTCAATGCAGTGTGACACACGTCAGCAGAAATACCGTACATCCTTCACAGAGGAGATACTATTTAAGCTGACTCTTTAAGGACGAGTGGGTGTTTCCTCAGGCATACAAGGCAGAAAATGTCACTCTAGGCAGAAGAATGAGCACATTCCAGGAAGGGAGGAATAACACAGTCGGGGAAGATGTATAATTCACTGTGATGGGAGCCTCAGGTGTACTTGGAAGCAGCAGGCAAGGAAAGCGGGGAGGCACACAAGAGCCGTGCAGGGCAAGGAGGGACCTGCAGCCAGTCGGGTACAGATATGATGTCTTTCTGTTGTCTCTCTACATCCTAACAGTGGGAACTGGGCCCTTCTGAAAAGAGGAGGCAGAGAAAAGGATGTTGGATCGCAGAATGCTCCTGGTCTTGCAGTCATACCTGAGCTTTGATCATTGGAATTGTGGTCATTATGACTTGTCATACTCTGCTCTGGTGGTCTCTTCTCCAGTTTGAACTTTGGCTCTCAGTCTTATTCTGTGGGTAGGACCACTGATAGTCACAAAGTTTTGCAATAGAGATGATATCTCGGCCATGCTCAAATGGCTTCCCATCCTCCTAGAATAAAATGCAAAGTCCATACCAGAGTCCCACATGATCAGGCACTTGCCTACTTCTCTGATACTATCTTTTGTTATTTTCCCCATGGCTTCTCATGAGGACTGGTCTTGCTGTTCCTCCTGAATGCCAAGCATGTTCCCACCTGTTAGCCTTTGCATGTGCTATTTCCATTACCTGGGACATTCTTCTCCCAGGTGTCCACATGGCTTGCTCACATCATTAAGTCTGGGTTCTAATGTCATCTCCTTAGAGGGATTATCTCAGACCCATTTATCTAACAATAACTCTCCGTCCCTTCAGCTTACTTTATTTTTCTGCATGCACTTATCACTGCCCAATATTAAACTATGCACTTCCTTATTTGTCTTTGTCCTTCTCTCTTGTTAGAATGTAAGCTTCATGAAGGGAACAGTTTTGTCTGTCTCGTGCATTGCACCTAAATCAGTGCCTAACACGTAGCAAATAAAAATATTTGCTGAGTGAATGAGTGAATGAATGGTCTAGCCCCTAATCCCTTGAAGAAAAGAGCAGGCTGCAGGGCAGAGTGATCTTGGCAGAAGGAAGTGAAACCCAAGAGAATACATATTTGCAGCACCATCCCTCAGCCACAGAGTCAGAAATGATCATTTTGCCGGCTCTGAGACCTTTCCAACCACTATTACCAGGGCTCCAGGGAGCAGGTCATTGCACAGACCTTTGCTTTCTACAAAGTAGCCTTGGGTGTGCTCCACATAGTTTAAAGCCTAAGCATCAGTTTTTGCACTGTGTTTGTCAAGGAACAAGACCTGAGTGGAAAGATTGCCAGGTCCCACTGAATTCAACCTGAAGTCACGGTGAGAAAAAAAATGAGAGGAAAGGATTTAGATGTCTAGACCTTTTCCATTTGGAAGTGGGGCTTTTCTCTTGCTAGGTCTTTTCATCATAGAGTCAGAACTTCCTGAGCTATGCAGATTCCCCACTCAGGCCTCGCTGCTCCTCATTGGCGCTGCAAAGCTCCTAGGAGTCTGCCTGTCGCTCATTTATAGGAAAAGACCTGAGGCCACGCTTGCAGTTCATTACACACTAGCTGCGCTCTCTGGACTTGGGTTTCCCTGCAAGCCCTTTGCACAGCTCCACTCAGCTTTCCATGATTAGAAGTCCTGTTTGCTGCTTACACCCTTTCACTGTTTACAATAAATAGACAGAGGCACTTAAGGCTTCTCATGCTTCATTAGCTATGTGGATTTGACACAAGGATGGGTGAGACTGGTTGCATAGCATGGAGTTGGGTAATAGGAGAAAATGCACCCCTTCTCCTCCCCTGAGATGCAATTTCAGTTGTTCCCACAGTATGTTTTCATTGTACAGTAGATGCAAGAGCTCCAGCTAGTGTGAGAACCGAGCTCAGATAAGAGAAACACAGTGATGGCACGGTTCCTGCAGGGCTCCCATGCTATTTTCTCAGCATTACAGAAACCCAACAATGTCTAAACAGCTGACCTTGTGGTGTGTTGGTAGGTTTGCACAATTCCCAGGGGTCATATTAGCATATGCATTTCAAGGGAGAGATCAAGTCAACTCTGGAAAAAGCAAGACGTCGGTACATTTAAAACTCAACTTCCATCTACATTCTCCCTGAACCACAAGAGAGCAGTTACTAAAGTCTCCCCAGCCATAAGGCACGATTGGGTCACAGTGATGCAAGCAACTCAATTCACAGTAGCCCATAGAAGTCTTTTTTTTTTTTTTTAACTGTCATTAGTCTATTTGCTTTTGTATCTCCCAGAATTTGTTTGGAAATACCCCCTGGATGCTTCACTGTCTTGCATCAGCCTCTTTATTACCCTGGAAAATTTTAGTTAGAGTGGCTCAGTTGCTTGTCAGCAGGGAGCAACCATTCCTCATTAGCTGGGGTGGAGTTCCCTGGTGGTCTTTTTTACTTTTTTCCTATTCATGCACTATCCCCACATCTCCCATCTCATGTTGTAATCTCTCTGGTTACATTAAGCTTGTAGACATTTCCTAAGTTATTGCTTATAAAGACAGTATTCAGAAATTGTTTATAAAATTTTTAGTGGAACGTCATGCAGTTAGCTCTAATTGTCACCTTTCCAAAATTCCCGGAGACTCAAAGGACATTCTGCTAAAATTCTAGAGACCAGAGCCAGGGCAACTCTTCTCTAGAGTGCCAGCACTACTGTCGGCACCATCACTAAGGCTGTTGACTACCACTATTATGGCTGTCAGCCACCACCAAGATCACTGAGTAGTCTTCTTCTACTCTCTAAGCCACCTATTAGTTGATAAACTGGACCAAGTCTTAAGAGCGTTATAGAGGAGGAGCTCTGTCTGTTTTAACCAATGTTGAATAGCCAGTGCCTAGCACAATGCTTGTCACAGAGTCGATGCTCAATGAATATGTATCAAATGAATGAGTAGTTCTCTAGTCTACAGATTGCCTGTTTTTACTACTGATTTATTTGAGACCACCAAACGTGTTTGTTTCTTCTCTTGATTATAAGAATGTGATCTTCTAATACTGTCTTCAGGGATCTACAACATAGTGGTTAAAGTATAAGTTCTGCTAACCTATGGTGTTAGCCATCAGCATAGTGGTTATCCTTAGTTGGGATGGGGTGTCCAGTAACTGAATAGGGTCCTAATGAGGGCTTCTGGGATGCTGGTAATATTCTGGAAATGGTATGGGCACATTTACTTTATGAAAAGTAATCAAGCTGCACATTTTTGACTTGAACACTGCTCTGTATGTGTCCTTTTATTCATTAAGATTTTTACAAAATAAGATCTGGAGTTCATTGTCTATGTTCGTATCCTGGCTCATCCACTTTCTAGCTGGATGGCCTGAGACAAGTTATTTAACATTTCCTTTCCTCACTTTCTTCATCCATAAATCAAGAATAATAATATACTTATGTTATTTGATTTTTGTGAAATAAGTCAGTTAATCTAGAGTAAGTACTCAAAAAATGTCAGTTTTTATTAGCTATTATTTTTCAGAAGTTGAGATAGTTCAAACCTCATTCATGTAAAGACTTAAAAAATACCACTGAAGGTCATTAGAGTACTCATCAGCCTCCAGGTAGCACACTCCTAGTTCCTCAAGATCCATGTTCTTCTTAAGGGTCTCTACAAATGTGCTTTTAGTTGTCTTCCAAAGTACACAGATCCTAAAGATCAGATAAGCTCTTAAGATCCATTGTAACAATACTGGTTTTCCTAGAGAAGTTCTGTCAAGCACAGAATGCTAGAATCGGAAAAGATCTTAGAAAATACTGTCTGTGCTGGGCCGGGCGCAGTGGCTCAAGCCTGTAATCCCAGCACTTTGGGAGGCCGAGGTAGGCGGAGCACGAGGTCAGTAGATCCAGACCATCCTGGCTAACACGGTGAAACCCTGTCTCTACTAACAAAAAAAAAAAAAAAAAAAAATTAGCCGGGCGTGGTGGCAAGCGCCTGTAGTCCCAGCTGCTCCGGAGGCTGAGGCAGGAGAATGGTGTGAACCCGGGAGGCGGAGCTTGCAGTGAGCCAAGATCGCGCCACTGCACTCCTCCACCTGGGTGACAGAGCAAGACTGTCTCAAAAAAGAAAATACTGTCTGTACTGTCCCAATATAGCAGCCACTTGTTACATGTGGCTATGTAAGTTCACATCTAAATCAGTTAAAAATAAAAATAAAATTAAAAATGCAGTTCCTCAGTTGTATTCATCACACTTTAAGTGCTCGTATATCCCCATGTGGCTAGTGGCTGCCATACCCAACAGTGCAGAGACAGAACATTTTCATCACAGTAGAAAATCCTATTGGATAGCACTGCTAGATCAACCTGCTCACTCTATGTATGAAAACATTGAGATCCAGAAGTCCAGAGAGGTAAAATGATTATACCAAAATTGCATAGCTAGTTAAGGAAAGGACTAGACTACAGTTTAGGTGCTTTGATTTCTACGTCAAGATATTTTCCACTTGGTGACAAAGACACCTATGGATCCACAGGCTGTCCCCTGTCGTCATAAGTATGCCACATCTACAATGTATATTAGCTTGGAGAAATAATTTTGATGGCTCCAGATTATCTATGCTCTAATACCATTTTACTAACTGGAAACCGCATTTCCATTTCCATTCTAGGGTCCTTTTTTCTCAAAATCAGAGCGCCATTTTGTCACTCACACACATAGGGTAGCCAAGTTAGCCAAGTTGCAGTTAGTTAACAGTAATTGCCAATGTTTATTAAGCATTTACTATGCACCAGTCATCTCCTTTAAGTGATTTATTAGTTTGGTGCCAAAGTGATTGCCACTTTCAGTGGCAAAAACTGTGATCACTTTGGCACCAACCTAATACATTCAACTGATGAATGTGAGGCACAGAAATGTTCTGGGGTGTGCTCAAGGAGATGGAGGGTTGGGATTTGAACTCACTCAGTCTTCTCCAGGGCCCTTGCTCTTATTCACTATTCTATAACGTGTAGAGCATTATACAAAGTTTGGTGAAAGCTAGAGCGTGAGAGCAATGAATGAGAATGCAGTGTCCTCACTCAGGAAATAAATAATCCAGTTATGGGCTAAGAAGAAAGTAGCAGATCCATGTGGACAGTTTCTGTATACTTTTTAGTGTTTATAATCATACAAATACTTATGAATTTGGCAGTCTGCATCTCTAAATCTACTCTCTTTCTTCTCTTTCTTTCTTTTTGCTAAAAAACAAAACGGAAAAAGCAAAATCCTTTAATAACAAATGCCCTTCAAACAGTTGGTGATTATCCCTAAGCAGTCTACCTTTACACAGGTCTCCTGTCAGGGCCCTGGATTCATCTGGGTGTGCTCCTGAGAATCCATTTGTTGACTGGCTAGGGCTGTCGATGAATGGAGGAAGCGGAGTGGAGAGATCACTTACTGCTTTGGTTATAGGTCTGAGCCCCCCCAACAGAGGTTTCTCACTCAGGCCATGGAGTTAAGTGTGTTTGTGACAAGATTTTTGCACAGATTCACTAAGTATAAATAGAGGATTTAAAAAAAAAAAAAAGTAGATAGATTTAGCGTTGATTTCATGCTTTGGAAGCAATCCTTTTCAGTTTTAAAAAAATATCCTTGCCTACACTTGCTGGTGAAACCACATTGGCACCCAGCTAGCAACAGTGATGTTTAAACATGCTGTGGCTGGCACCATTCAAACAACAACAGAAATGGCTTTAGGCTCTCAAAGCCTCCTTACTGTGCTGTGTAGAGTCCCTTCCAAGATTTCAAATAGATGAACAAATAATGTACCAAGATGCAATTATCACTCTGAATTGGTTCAATCATAAGATGCTATTATTGAATTATTAGTAGACTATGATTTCTATTATTCATGTTTCATCTGCTTTGGGATTTGAATTTGAGTTTTTGTGCTTAACATCTTCTGCATTTCACAAAAAGCCTCAGCCAAGGGCACTGATCATTTTTATAAGGTGTTCTGGGTCATGATCGAGTGGAATACAGCTTCTGAAAAGGCCACTTACCTGAACTTACCATTCTAGAGAATGTCACAATGTTAAGTTTACTGCTTAACACAAATCTTACTTTTTTTCTTTTCTGTTTTGGGCTAGACGGTAAATTTTGCTGAGTGTTATAAAGAAACTGAGGATTAGAATAGAGGCTTCATTAATTGACTTCCACTTTACCAACTCACCAGCTTAAGTGGTAGTACCCCATGCACAGGGTACTATCTCTCACCTTCTTGCTTGTTTCAAGAAAACTGCTCTCTGGTGGGTTCAGTACTTCAGCTCCCTCTGAGTTTTAATTAGCTGACCAATTACCTGATCCTGATTGCACTAAAGAAGAGAGCCCCAGCTGTTCTTTTATAAGTTCATAATCTTTTACTCTGAGTTTCATTTGTGAGGTCAGGAAGAAATCTGTTGGGTGTGGAAGATGGCACTGACCTAATAAGATCTTAAGCTACCAGAAGATGCAAGACAGGCATTACTTAAGCAGTATGGCTATGGAAGAACCAGCCTAATTGACGGGCTGAACCAATGTGACACCCAGGAAGATGGTGCTGTGCATCAATTCTAAACAGTAGACAGAGGATGGGAACAGAGCATAGGTAGAAAAGATAAGAGTTGCAAGAATCAAGAGATGATGAAATTGAGTATCAAAACGTAGTCAAGGCAAGTGATTTAGAGCTGGACTATCTGAGTTGGAATGCCATTTGGAAGCCATGTTCCACATAGGAAAGCCTAAACAGAGTGAATTAGTACATTGGTCAAAAGGCCCATGTCAGACTGCCCTTCAGGGCGTGCTGGTCAAGATGCCTCCATTACATGAATAAGTAGGCCTGAAGTAGCAGGCTGATGGTTTGGGGTTGTGTTCACTGTTTCTGGAATTAGGCTACAGAAAGTTCCATGGTGGGATATAGTGTTATAGTCCCACAGATGTTCAGGGGAGAGAGAATCTTGAAGAACATGGAGAACAGGAGTCATTGTTTCCAGAGAAGGAAACGGAGGGCAAGGAAAATGATTATGCAGAGATAAAGGGAATCAAAGTTGGGTCCTTCATCTTTGCTAAGGTTTTAGATTTCATAATAAAACAGGAAGCCCAACACATAACTGAGAAATTGCCTCAGGAAGAAAATCTGCACGAGGGTCTTGAAAAGACATAAGTTGAAATCCCATAGATAAGTCCCCAGGAGATCAGAGAGCCAGAGGTACCTCTGGAAAGAGCATAAAGGAGACATCAGAAGGAATCCAAACCAGGAGTATTTGCTACTTCTTTAGCTTCTCCAGATGAGATAAGGAGAATTTAAAAATTGGTACTGCATGGTGATTACAGCTTCCTTATAATCAGTTCCTTATGTTAGAATTACTAACTAGACATTGAGAGGACCATATTAGTTGTATAGTTTTGTGATTCCTCATAATTTTGGAAATAGATGACTATGCTAGAAAAATCACTATTGTTTAGAACTAAATATCCAGGAAATGTACAGAAGAAAGGAGTGATACCCATATAAATCCATATTCCCTTCTGATCAAATTCTGCACTAGCCACTACCAAACTGACAAACCAGTCTCATTTGTATTTCTTTTGCTAAAGTTAAGCATTAAATAATCAAGTTTTATTACAATCACTAGTTTCTCAAGTAAATATTAGGGTGTGAATTTCTACCTGAAAATATCTGAATTCATTTCTACTTCTAACACAATTCCCTGAATATGAGAAGAGTTGGGTATAATTTTATTGATGATAATTTCACACTAGGGACTCAGGTTCAAACAATGCTTTTTCCCTACTGATATCGGTAATAAAGTGTAATTTAAGTCAGTGATTAGTTTTTTTCAATAGAAATTGGAATCGAATTATTCTTATTTTATGAACTGTTTTTCTTTGAGATATTAATTGGGTTTAAATGGTTTTACTGGAAGCCTAGAAAATATTAAAAGCTCACTTTAGACTTAACCATTAAAAATGTAATTTAAAAATGTTGAAAACCTATGTGTATAAGTGATTCCAGTTCTTTGCTAGTTTCTTCTGATAGCATCCAAAACGTTTTTGCAAACCGTGTGCTTCTATGTACTTATCACCTTATCTCATATCTTATGAAAGGGCAACCTGTGGGAACTATTAGGGACTCATGTTTTGCCTTCCAGTCCTCATTGAGATAATGGAATTTTTCTGGGGAAGAGAGCCCTATAGGACATTAAGCACTTATCTTTCTCCAGAGAGTAGAAAGCAGGCCTTCGAGATTGCAAGGGTAACTCATCATAGAAAAGAACAGTCTTAACTGCAGTTAGAATGGAAGAAACTGGAGAGAAAGATCAAACAGCCATGGAGGAGAATGGACATGCTTTCCTTGCCCAGATGGAAGGTGTGATAAGGAAAAGCCACAGGTGAAGGAAGAAGGCATGGGAGGGGGATCCTGGGCCAGAAGTAAAACTCATGTAAAGCTGTTACAGAGGGTGACACCCGTGCTGGTTCCCTGGCGGGATGGGAAAATCTCTGACCCCTTCTGCTTTAGAGTGATGCTCAAGTGTGATTGCTTCTATATGCACAATGCGGGCTCATGCTTGGCTCAGTGGGGCTTTCTGTTCATTAAACCCCCTTCCACAATGCTGTTAGCTCCTGGGCTGACCAGATAGCGGTGCTTTGGCAAATGAAGCCCCACCTAAAGATAAGGTCTGGAGGAAGGAGAGAGTAGCTTCAGCTCCTATGGCTTGATGGCTTTCTGAGAACTGTGGCTTCATCAAACACTCCATTAAGTTCTTTGGAGTCTTTCACATGACCTTTCTAAGGGGATGATTTTAACTAGACATGAGACTAAAACTAATTGGACTGTTTTAAAGTAATTACTCTGCAGTATCACTAAGGTTTATCTGGCAATTATGTCATTCAGACAACATGGCTGGTGAGCAACTGCTCAGAGTCCTGAGAAACGGAAGAGAGACTGTGCCTTCACAGAGGCTATTTTATGAGCTCAGACCACCCAGATACTCAAACACTCAGAGAATTAAAATATTTAGGGCAGATTTTGACTTAGTGAACCATGTTCAAGCATCACAATCTTACTTGTGTTTATACTGACCAAAGACCTCATTTTACTCCATTTTCCCCCTATTTCCTAAAATGCATCATTAAAACAACGAAATTTGGCTTAGCTTGAAACCAAGGCTAGACCATTAGAATCTGATTTTGAATCAAACTTGAATAAAGCATTTTTAACTTCCACTTAATGTAAACATGATGTTTTGCCTCTGCTCAAACTCAGATCTGTCTTCTCTTTCAAAAGTCTTCACGGACTAACTCTCACTAGCCCTATTCACAAATATTTAACACTTGAGCATCTGAGAACACCAAGTCCTACCATATGTATGGATACAAGTTTACTATAAAGCTTCATTACACAAATTTAGATTTGTCTTATTACAATGCCAATTCATAAAGAGACTGGATTCTTTCCTTTCCTTTGTGTCTACCCTAAAAATTACTTAAAGGGGAAGGAGGGAGCAAGTGAGAAAATAAGGCAAGTCAGTGTGACACTCTGAGTTTTTGACAGCTATCATCATTCTTCCCCTACTCCCTAGAAAGATAAAAACCAGCACTCCTGAAACACCTTCACTATTCCCAAGGCTAAAGACTGTCCAGGAACAGAGTGTCAGGGTTTCAAGGTAGGGGGAGAGTTGGTTGGAATAGCCTTCTGGTTCCTCCTCACAGAGCCAACTTGTAATTTTTTTAAAAAAAATCAAGACTCCATCATTCCTTTATATGTTTTACAGACTAACCTCTTCAGTAGGAACTTTCTTGAACAAAAAGTGTCCAAACGAACCAGGGCTCCAATCCTGGCTCAGAAACTATTGCCATCTCCACGTTCCAGATAGGAATACACAGCAGCAAAAGAAAAAATGACTCAGCAGAACCCTTGTCTTTGTCTCCTTGTTCCTGAAGTGGTGAAGCATTAAGTAATGATAATGAGGTCGGTTCTCATTCTTATTAAACTAAATCTGAAGCGGATATAGGTAAATATTTAGGTAAAGTACATTTTTTAGAACCTAGAAAGATGTCATAAAAACATCATAGAACACTGTAAAAGAAAAATATTCTCATGGGTGCAGAATATTACAGTATCCATGGATTGGACAAAAATATTTCCCTGCATAAAATGAATCTTTTTTTTTTTTTTTTTTTTTTTTTGGCAGAGTCTCGCTCTGTCACCCAGGCTGGAGTGCAATGGCGTGATCTCAGCTCACTGCAACCTCAGCCACCCAAGTAGCTGGGATTACAGGCAAGCACCTCCACACCCAGCTAATTTTTGTATTTTTAGTAGAGATGGAGTTTCTCCATGTTGGCCAGCCTGGTCTTGAACTCCTGACCTCAAGTGATCCACTCGTAGAGATGGGGTTTCTCCACGTTACCAGGCTGGTCTCGAACTCCTGACCTCAAGTGATCCACCCGCCTCTGCCTCCCAAAGTGCTGGGATTACAGGTGTGAGCCACCGCGCCCAAAAAAGTGAATTGTTTTTGTCTACATATCTAGACACAAACAAAAAACACCTCCTCTAAGGGTTTCTGATTTCATTGCTAACTTTTCTGCACTCCCACATTATCTCCCCAGTCCCTTCACCAGCATCCTTAGCACACCTATGTTGAATTATGGTTGCACATGTAGCTCTGTCTCAGCTACAGAATCAATATTCCTTAAGGGCTAGCATCTCATCTGTGAAAAGTGAGTGTTTACTCACTTCTATAGTCTCAATAGCAGCTAGTGCAGTCTAACGTACGCATAGTGGATGATGTCAAATTTTACTGAACTAAAGCAATAACTTCCTTGATAATGCTGTGGCTCATTGGCTAACAACTTCCTTGTTAATGCTGTGGCTCATTGGCAGCGTGGTCTCCTTCTGATGATGGACAATCAGATTGTCTATTCTAGGCATGTAGGTAGTTGCCATCACTGTATATGAAAAATACCCTATTTGTTGACAACTTCTATAATCCCCTGAGGACAGCTTCAAGTGAATTCTGAAGATTAAGCACACATATTCTTTCACTCATACATTTATTTATCCGTTCACTAAAATAAATGCAGAATCAAAAAGAAGTAATAGCTGTAACTTACCTTTGTGTATTTTTATCATTCAAGCTTACTATTTTCTTTGATCATTTAACCTAAAGTTGTTTTTTTTTTCATGGAAGTAGTATATACTCTGATGAAGTATATACTCTGATGAAAAGGATATTTTACAAACATAGAAAATTGTAAAAATAGATACTAAAGGAATGATACCAAAGATAAATATTGCTTACAGTTCATTATATTTCTTTCCTTAGAGTATCTTTATGTGGACATGCAACATTTGAATGTCATACACACACATAAACACACACACACACAATTTTTACATCCTAATCTTTTTTTTCTTTTCTTTTCTTTTTTTTTCTTTTTTTTATTTTTTTTTGAGAGAGTCTTGCACTGTCGCCCAGGCTGGAGTGCAATAGCAAGATCTTGGCTCACTGCAACCTCCGCCTCCCAGGTTCAAGCGATTCTCCTGCCTCAGCCTCCTGAGTACCTGGGATTACAGGTGTGCATCACCACGCCTGGCTAATTTTTTGTATTTTTAGTAGAGACAGGGTTTCACTATGTTGGCCAGGCTGGTCTTTTTTTTTTTTTTTTAATTTTTAATTTTTTAATTTTTTATTTATTTATTTTTTAAAATTTATTTTTTATTATTATACTTTAAGTTGTAGGGTACATGTGCATAACGTGCAGGTTTGTTACATATGTATACTTGTGCCATGTTGGTGTGCTGCACCCATCAACTCGTCATTTACATCAGGTATAACTCCCAATGCAATCCCTCCCCCCTCCCCCCTCCCCCCTCCCCATGATAGGCCCCGGTGTGTGATGTTCCCCTTCCCGAGTCCAAGTGATCTCATTGTTCAGTTCCCACCTATGAGTGAGAACATGCGGTGTTTGGTTTTCTGTTCTTGTGATAGTTTGCTAAGAATGATGGTTTCCAGCTGCATCCATGTCCCTACAAAGGACACAAACTCATCCTTTTTTATGGCTGCATAGTATTCCATGGGGTATATGTGCCACATTTTCTTAATCCAATCTGTCACTGATGGACATTTGGGTTGATTCCAAGTCTTTGCTATTGTGAATAGTGCTGCAATAAACATACATGTGCATGTGTCTTTATAGCAGCATAATTTATAATCCTTTGGGTATATACCCAGTAATGGGATGGCTGGGTCATATGGTACATCTAGTTCTAGATCCTTGAGGAATCGCCATACTGTTTTCCATAATGGTTGAACTAGTTTACAATCCCACCAACAGTGTAAAAGCGTTCCTATTTCTCCACATCCTCTCCAGCACCTGTTGTTTCCTGACTTTTTAATGATCGCCATTCTAACTGGTGTGAGATGGTATCTCATTGTGGTTTTGATTTGCATTTCTCTGATGGCCAGTGATGATGAGCATTTTTTCATGTGTCTGTTGGCTGTATGAATGTCTTCTTTTGAGAAATGACTGTTCATATCCTTTGCCCACTTTTTGATGGGGTTGTTTGTTTTTTTCTTGTAAATTTGTTTGAGTTCTTTGTAGGTTCTGGATATTAGCCCTTTGTCAGATGAGTAGATTGCAAAAATTTTCTCCCATTCTGTAGGTTGCCTGTTCACTCTGATGGTAGTTTCTTTTGCTGTGCAGAAGCTCTTTAGTTTAAT